>NW_016815947.1:620935-646892 GCF_001698545.2 Rhinopithecus bieti | reverse complement strand
AACAATCCAAAAAAAAAAAAAAAAAAAAAAAAAAAAAAAAAAAAAAAAAAAAAAAAAAAAGAAAAGAAAAGAAAGAGCATAGCAGCATGGAGAGAGAGAGAAGCCTGGACTCTGATAAATGTGGATTCCAGGGAGCTTTGAATGGCTTTCCAGACTCCTGTGGAGATGGAACTCAGACCAGTACAGTCTCCCATAAGAAAGAGTGAGCTGTGAAGCAGATTTCTGTGGACTCCTTCAAGGGTTATAGACTGAATTGTGACAGCCAAAGTTCACATATTGCGGTGTAAACCCTGCTCTGTCAGAATGTGACTGTATTTGGAGACAGAGTCTTTAAAGAGGTGATTAAGTTAAAACAAGGTCACTAGAGTGGACCCTACCTCAGTATGACTGGTGTCTTATAAGAAGAGAAAATTTGGTCGCAGATGTGTACAGAAGGAAGACCAAGAGAAGATACAGGGAAAAGATGGCTTTGATGATAAATTTCATGTGTCAACTTGACTGGATCATGGGGTGCCCAGGTATTTGGTTAAACATTATTCTAGGTGCATCTACAAAGGTGTTTCTGGAAGAAATTAGCATTTGAATCAGTAAACTGAGTAAAGCAGATTTCCCTGCTTGTGTAGGTGGGCCTTACGCAATCTACTGAAGGCCTGAGTAGAGCAAAAGGTGGAGTAAAGGAGAATCCACTCTTGGCTTGACTGCCTTTGAGCTTGGACATCAGTCTTCCCCTGCCTTCAGGCATAGACTTGGGCTGGAACTTACACAGTTGTATAAGTTCTCGGACCTTTGGACTTGGACTGAAACAAGACCGTCTGCTTTTCTGGATCTCTAGCTTGCTGACTGAAGATCTTAGGGCTTCTCAGCCTCCACAACCATGTGAGCCTATTCTTTGTAATCTCTTTTTCTCTCTGTCTATTAAACTTTTCATCCATCCTATTGGTTCTGTTTCCCTGGAGAACTCAGGCTGATACAAAGACCATCTACGAGTCAAGGAGAGAGACCTCAGGAGAAACCAACCCTTGATCTCAGACTTCTGGCTATCAAGACTGAGAGAAAATAAATTTCTGTTGTTTAAGCCACCCAGCCTGTGGTGCTTTGTTATGGTCGCCTTAGGAAACCACAGTTGGTAGTGGCTTCTTGCAGCACCTGCTCTCTGGGTGGTGGTACTTCTCTTTCCTTCTTTTCATTTTGTTTCTCTAGTCTTCTTTTTACACTTTAAAACAATATCCATGGTATTAAATTACTTTGTGCTTAGAATACCTAAGATGGTTTTCTTCTCCTGCCTAAACCCTGACTGATACAGTACTAGCTACCAAGGATAATAGCACATAATGCTGGATCAAACCACATTTATTGAAATTGATTCAATTGCCAGAACTTTTGAAATCTATGCATTATTTTGAGCAGCTGAAGTGGTTACTGTCAGTTTGTTTGTTTAGTTGACTGAAATCTGGAGCTGACAGTAGCCTAATTCCATGAAGTTAAGGTGCCATAACTTTTCTGGTATAATGGAAAGGAAAGAATCCAAAGGCTTTGGGAGAAGAATGTTGAAATAAATTTCTCAAGTGAAATTTCCTTCATCGTGTCTGCAGGAAGGCCTAGAGTATTAAGAAATGCAGCTGGGTGCACTGGCTCATGCCTGTAATCCCAGCACTTTGGAAGGCCGAGGCAGGTGAATCACCTGAGACCAAGAGTTTGAGACCAGTTGGGCCAACATGGAGAAACTCCATCTCTACTAAAAATACAAAAATTAGCTGAGTGTGATGGTGTGTACCTGTAATCCCAACTACTTAGGAACCTGAGGCAGTAGAATCATTTGAACCCAGGAGGCAGAAGCAGAAGTTGCAGTGAGCTGAGATCACGCCGCTGCACTCCAGCCTGGGCAACAGAGTGAAACTCTGTCTCAAAAAAAAAAAGGGAAAGAAAAAGAAATGCATTGACAAGAGAAGCATAATCATTCCATAAAGCTCTGTAGTGTCCGTCTCCTGCCAACTGCAAGTGAAAGTGATATATGCCACTATTATAGGACACCCCAGAGTGGCTGAGACCTTGTGGCAGCACTTAAGTACCGGGGACAACATTGGCTCAGTTACTGAAATGGTTAGAATGGTGGAGCAGGAATCAGAATGCTGTGACCCAATGTGGCTATTTGGTCAGTGTCTTTAGGGCCCATAGATGGGCAACCAGTTGGAGTAGTACTAATAATCAGAAATATTTGCGATCTAGACAACAGGCATTGATATTGTCAGCTTGTCACGACAGTAGAGTTGTGTCCTATCACCCTCATCTCTGGCAAGCCAATTCAAAAACTTTAAGTCTTTTGAGGGAAGAGAGATGGAACCTCTTTGAGGAGGTGCTTAATGATGCCACCACAATTCTCTAGTGTAAATATTCTTGCAAGATCCCCCAAAGGACCTGCATCCACATATCGGGATGACAATGACTTGAAGAAGGGGAAATAAAACATCTTTAGGGATTGTAGATAATATATTTGAATTAATGTTAATGTCTGGTGACCTGAAAAGCATCCATGATCTGCCAGAGCTGGGGCTTATGGAGGTGGGAGACAGATGGAGGTTTGGTCTAAATCCATCTCACGGTGGATCTAGAAAGTCTTTGAGCCTTCCTCGGGGTTACTTCCAAAGTTTTTGAATGCATGATTGGAATTGGCCTATGGGTAACTGGCAGAATTATTATGTTGAGTCCCTGATTTATGGACTAAGAACGACTGAGGTAGAAAGATTCAAGCAAAAGTCCCTGGGATGGTAAACCAAAGTGAATGTCATACACCTGATGAACTACAAGAGTCAGTGCCCCAGCCAAAGACTTGAAAGATGCAGGGATGGTGATTCCTCCCATATCCCCTCTTATTGTGCCTATTGACCTGGCCAGAAGGCAGATGGGTCTTGCAGAATGACTATACATTTTTAAAAATGTGATCAGAAGTGATGACAATTGCAGCAGTCCTCTAGTGGGAGCAGGTGCTGCTGGAGACTGAGCCAGCTGTTCATCCAACTTTCTACTCTTTTATGGTATGCTGCTCTGGATGTCCACCACTATAACCTGGGCTTCAGATAATATCCAGCTAATAATGAGCAGCAGTGATTGAATGGCATTGGGTTCTGTGGTCAGGTATTTAGTCTCAACTAGAGCTCAGCAGTAAGCTGGAAGCTGTTTCTCAAATGATTATTTGAAGAGGATCACATGACTTTGCTTTAAAATCTTAGAGGTTTGCTTACTACTAGGGTTAGCCAGAGATTCCATACAGTGTCCTTATCTGCCACAAACACAGTGTGCATCACTAAATCTTCCAGATTATATGGCCCAAGTGGCTGGATAGCTTTCACTGATTGGACTAATTGCAGTGTCTTCTCTTGCTGTCAGCCTAATTCACATCTGGACTTACAGGTTTCTTGGTAAATGAGTTAGAGTTACACACTTAAATGTGGTACATGTGGAGCATGACCTCGCATTTCAATTTGCTGTCAAAACAACAACAACAAACAAGGCCAAAAAAATCCCCCAAAATAACCCAACAATTTTCCCATGCCAGTCCTAGTTGATTATAAAAGATAAAAATCTCAACCAACCAAGCTCCTTAATGTTTTATTCCTCTGGACACACACTTTCACTCTTACAGAGATCTTCATCATTGGATGCCCTGGATCAAATAACCTCTCTTTTATAGAACTTCAATATGTTACTCTCTTGGACAAATACTGTGAACTTTTATAGATATTTAATATTTATTGGGCAAACATGTAACCTCTTTTGAATGTATGTTATCAGTTCCCATTTCAAATAGCCTGTTTGGAAAATATCTAATATTTATGGTGGCAAAGTCTAACCTCACCTTTCTGTTGAATATCAAGAAGTTTCATCTCTCCTTCTAGGGCTTCCTCCCTCAACGACTTCAAGGAAATTCTCAGAGAATTCTTGGATTATATTTATGCAGGAATGAAATGTTGATGTACTGAGGGTGTAGTAGTTGTATTAGTCTGTTTTCATGCTGTTGACAAAGACATACCCGAGACTGGGCAATTTATGAAAGAAAGAAGTTTAACGGACTCACAGTTCATGTGGCTGGGGAGGCCTCACAATCATGGAAGAAGGTGAAAATCACATCTCATATGGCAGCAGACAAGAGAAGAGAACTTGTGCAGGGAAACTCCCCTTTATAAAACCATCAGATTTTGTAAGACTTATTCACTATCCTGAGAACAACATGGGAAAGACTCACCCCCATGATTCAATTACCTCCCACCAGGTCCCTCCCATGACACGTGGAAATTGTGGGTGCTACAATTCAAGATGAGATTTGGGTGGGGGCACAGCGAAACCATATCAGTAGTCAATGCCCAAAGCTGCTAAACACGTATCATCTTCCTTCCTGTAAAGCAGTTTGTGTAAATAAGAGTCTTATTCTTAAATTTCTACAATAATCTCCACCTCCCATTTCCAAATGCTTTTCTAAGCCTAGAGAATGGAAAATCTGTTAAAGAATTAAATGTAAGGATCCAATTTATTGGTACATTAGTTAAAGTCATACATTGGTCCCCACACTATTGCCATTTTTCCCACAGAGAGAAGAAAGGATGTAGATATGGAGACTAGAGACGGGTTACAATGAAAGGAGAGAAGAAATCCTGGAGTGGTGGGAATTTGTAGAAAGGGAAAGTGATGGAGAAAGGGTAGGGAGAAAAGCTCCTGAAACTTAAGCCATCCTGATCCTATTCCACCTGAAGAGCAGGGCATTAGAGAAGAAAATGACTGGTTTGAAGGAATCACACCACCTACCCTTGACAGGAAATCAGACCCAGGCTGGGTGTGTGTGGGCTGTTCTAATTGCTGTCCTACCACAGCAAATTGCTTAGTGACATTAAATCTGTTTTGCTGGCTCTTGTTCTCACTTCCCAACACTGGATCATCAGCATCCTGAAAAGCACCCACCCAGCCCTGTAGGTTTCTTGCCTGTCCTTTCTGTGACTCTAATATCCTCCTGTTTCTTCTTTTCCTCATCTGATTTCACTCACTGCTTTCTGCGGCTGGAGCTCCCTTGGCCTAAGGGCTTTGAAAAGCCACAGTCATGGCTTCTGGAGCCTTTGAACCAGTCCCCTCCATCTCTGCCACCCCTGCTGAAGTTGAGTTGCATTAATTCCCGTATACCAAAGCCAGCACCATGCAGAGACATATGGGTGCCTGGAGCTAAAGAAAAAATGTGCATCCCATCAACATATTCTCATCTGTCTTTGATGATATTTTATTTTAGAATACTAAAGAAGTTGAAAAATATTGAAAAGTTGACAGACAAGTATATTAAAACTTACAACATTGCTGCAAATTTAAATATTGTATTTGTATTCCAAAAAGAATCTATTATAATTTGACTTTCCTGCCTCTGATGGAAGCCAAAACATCAATAGTATCCCTAAAATTTACTTCTGGAAAAATACAATCATTAAAAAAGTAAGGCTTGGTATGGCCCTGTTGGATCCTGTCTTTATTTTAAATTCTGATATTTTGTTTATCCTGGATTTTTTCCATTGATTTTGTTTTCTTAAAAAAAATTGCATTAAAATAATTTTATCTTAATTACTGAATTTTGGGGGCACCCCCTCAAATTTTAGGCCCAAGGCAAGCATTTCTCCTACTTCATCCTTATCCTGGCACTGACAAAGCTATGCTTGCGTTCTATTTTTATTATTATTATTAGTTTTAGTTACAGGGTCTTGCTGTGTTTCTCATGCTGGTCTTGAACTCCTGACCTCAAGTGATCCTCCCAAAGTAGCTGGAATTACAGGCAGTGCTGTGTTCTACATCAGAGGGAGCAGAGGGCTTGCCCGCTGATGTTAGCAGAACACCTGGATGGGTTACTCCAACAGGCAGATAAAACACATGCTTGAGGCACCTGCAAAGTAGGCACACCAAAACCCCTGGTATGATGGGGGTGGTAAGGAAGGCTCAGGGCTGATTTAATTTATAGGAACATGGGTGGGAAGGGCCACTGCATCATGAAACATTTTCTGCAAAGGGTCAGATAGCAAATTTTTTGGACTTTACTGCCCAAAAGTGGGAGATATTCATCTCTGTCTCTGTATCACTAAAGTATGCATAGACAATACATTAATTAATGGGCATGTCTCCATATTCCAATAAAATTTTATTTACAAAAACAGGTGGAGGTCAAGATTTGGCTTGTACGCTATGGTTTGTTGACCCTTGTCCTAGAATACCCTAAATCAAACAAAATCTATCATCACAAAAATTAATTTTCTTCCGAAAACTTACCTCTGACCTACCTCAAAAACCCCACTAGCATAATTCTCTGACCATATCAAGATCCACTGACTCCACCACTTTTCCACTTTTCATCATCCCTCTCCCCTCATGGACTCACTTCCCTCCTCATCCCACATGGTTCCATGAACTGTCAATAACACTGTAAATATAATAGTTCCTTGCTCACACTGGTAATTCTCTTGCTATGTCCCCCTCACCCCATTTACCTATCTGGCAAACCCTCAGCCCTGGGTAAATCTGATATTTGGCTTTCTCTGAGTGTTTACACTACCTTGCAGACTGGTCTTGCTCTAAATTGATGTTCACACATTTCAAATAGGCCCCCATTCACTCTATTGCATTTCCCTCATCGATTGCTCTCCTACTCAGAGTCAACTTGTCCTCCTCTCCCCCTTGGCAAACCTCTACCCCTAACCCTCTGCCCAATATCCACTGATGATATCACCTCTTATTTCAGTGAGAAAATAGAAGCAATACAAAGAGAACTGCCTCATCTTATCACCACCAGATCCACCAACCAAACTGCAGGAGCCTCCTTTCTGCCCCAGGGTGAGCAACCCCTGCTTCCATACAAGGATTGTTCCTGTTAGAAACCCTCCTTGGCCCTACACCAATTCTAGTTTATGTTCCATGTCTGTGTCTTCCTTAAAAGCAACTCTCCTAGAAAGGCTTGTCTATGCTTTATTTCTCCACATCTTCACTTCCTGTTCTGTCCTCCACCATCTCCATTCCATCTTGCTATCATCAAGAGTCAATTCTCTTTTACTATCTGACTCAACCCTCAACAACACTTCTTTCTTCTCAAAACTATGTCTTCGCTTTGATTTTGGAATACCACGCTCTGTTTTTTTCTCTTACCTCTCTGGCCACTCCTTGTTAGTTTCTTTTTTTGCTCCTGTTATTAAATCCTGGAATTCCCCAGAATTCAGTCTTAAGATCTCTTTTCACTTTCCAAGTGATCTCAAATAATGGCTTGATTTTAAATATCATCTGTATGCTGGTATCTCCTAAATTTATATTTCAAGTCTTGACATCGTCCCCTACTTCCAGACTTGTAAATCTGTCTACTCAATAGGTAAGCTGGAATATTTAATAAATATTATAAATTTAACAGATCCAGGGCAGAACCTGGTCAACCACCATTTTCCAAACCCCTTCATCTCTCATTAAATGATATTGCCGTTTATCTGGTTGTTCAGGTCAATATTTTGGAGGCATTTTAACTCTTCTCTTTCTTTCATACCTCACATACAATTATTCAACTATGTCTTCAAAATACATTCCAAATCTTTTTATTCACCCTAATCTCCACTGTTAACCATCTTATTCTGTGCCACTTGTGGTTGTTTTCAAATCTGAAAATTATTTGCTTCTCTCCCTTCAAAATTTGGATTTTAATTCTCATGCTCTTGAATGTGAGTTATACTTAGTGTTTCATTTCTAATGGATGCAATGTGGTGGAAGTGAAGCTGTGAAATCGCTTGTTCTGGGGAAAACCAGCTGCCATGTCAGAACGACGTGTAAGCAGCCCTTTGGAGAAATCCAAGTGTGAAGAACTGAGGCTTTCTGTTAACAGCTGTGTGAGCGACCCATCCTGGAAGTGGATCCATCAGCCCAAGTCAAGCCTGCAGATAATGTTAGCACTGGCTGACCCCTTGACTGTAGCTTCATGAGAAACCCTGAACCAGAATTACTCAGCTAAGTGACTTCTGGAATATAAATACGTGAGATAATAAATGTTTATTATTTTAAGCTTTAAATTTTGGGGATAATTTGTTATTTAACAATAGATAAATAATATACTTTATTAATTTCCTAGGGTTGCCATAACAAATTACTACAAACTAGGCGGGTTAAAACAAGAGGAGTTTGTTCTCAAACAGTTCTGGAGGATAGATGTCTGAAATAAAGATGTTGGTAGGGCTACACTCTCTCTCTGAAAGATCTAGGGAGGATTCCCTCCTGCTTCTTCCAGCTTCTGGTGGGCCTAAGCATCCCTTGGTTGTAGCTCTGTTACATCATTCTCTGCTCCAATCTTTACATGGCTTTCTCCACTGCCTCTGTGTCTTCTTCTGTTCCATCTCTTATAAGTACGCTTGTCTTTAGATTTAGGACCTACCAGGATAATCCAGAACGATCTCACCTTGAGATCCTTAACTTGATTACATCTGCAAAGACTTATTTTCCAAATAAAGTCACAGTCATAGGTTGCAGGAGTTAGGATGTAGACGTATCATTGGGACGACCAGTTTTAAACCCACTGCATACACCATCATCATTTCTTATGAGGATGGCATCTTAACAGGTCTCTGTATTTCTATTTTTACACACACACACACACACACACACACATACACACACCACGTATGGTTTCTTCTGTATACAGCAGCCTGAATGGTCTTTTCAACACGTAGTCATGTCATGACACTCCCCTCTAATGAATTCTTAACACATTTAGAATAAAATTCAAACTCCTTCTATGGTTAGCAGAGTAGGTAGATTTGGCCTAGCCTATCTCTGGACTAATTTGTTCAGATACTACTGATGTCATCTATGGTCATAGGTGACCCTCAGGCAGAGAAGAACAAGGGCCAAGAAAGTTATCATGACAATAGAAGGTCAGTCATTCACAGGAGGAGTATGTGAATAACACACATCCAGAGGCTTAAGCTGGAATCAGTATGTAAGTTTCACGGTGGTTGGAAGGAATATATAGGGAATGGAATGGCTAAAAACGCTTTCAGGGGTTGAGACTCAGAAGGATAGGAAAGAGTAGACATCAGAGGGAGAAGTCAGAGATACACCTGTGGAGTTTAGCATAAATGACTGAATCCATGGAGGAGGCATAGCATTGTTACAACCACTGGTATTTAGTGTATTCCTTCCTCATTCCTCCTCTGCATTCCTGGATCCTGCACATGTGTAGTGATACCAGGAAGATGTAAGACTCCACAGAGGATTGTAACTGAACTTCAGCAGTTACTCCAGGTTCAGAATATAAGGACTTTTGAAAAAATGAATTGCCCAGATATGTGAATATTAATTAGAGTGGTGGAATAAAATAAATATGAGTTAGACATCTATTTTCAAATCCCAATTCTTCCACTTACTAGGTACGGACTTGTTTAAATTACCTGCCCTCTTTGACTCTCATTTTGCAGAATTCTTCTGCAAAATGGGGATAACAATACCTGTGCTGAATGCTCTGGATTGGGCCGCTCAGCCTCCATTTCAGCAGTCTTCTCATTGGAGAGGTTGAAAAACTAAAAACCACATTTCCCAGATTTCTCTGTGGCCAGAGCTTAGGATGTGAATTCAGTTATATCAATCATACAATTCGGCACTTATATAATTTTTAGAAAGTTAGAGGTGAAATGTAAGTCAAATTTTCCTGCAAGAAGGTTGTAGAAACCTATGAGACTCCTACAGATTGCTCTAAGGTTCCAGTCCCCAGCTTCCTGGAGGTAGAAGAAGTGGTAGTGTCCACACTACTTCTCCTCATTTCTAAAATTTTTTTCATTTTTAATTTTTGTGGCTACATAGTAGGTGTACATACTTACGGGGTCAATGCGATGTTTTGATATAGGCAGACGATGTGTAATAATCACATCATGGAAAATAGGGTATCCATCCCCTGACACATTTATTCTTTGTGTTACAAACAATCCATTTATACTCTTTTAGTTGTTTTAAAATGTACAATTAAATTGTTATTGACTATACTCACTCTGCTGTGTTATCAAATATGAGTTCATACTTATTCTTTCTATTTATTATACCCATTGCCCTCAAGGTGACATGCCTGATCTGGCTGTGGGACCCACATGGAGCTTGCTCCTGTGTCAGTGCTCAGAGTGGTGGGCCGGATCCTGCACTTGCTCGCTTATGTGCTCCCTTCCACAAGAAGCTGAGCATGGTAGGCCAAGTAGATGAGGCACCCCTGCTGTGAGTCTGGCAAAGGGGCCAAGAAAAAGCCTGTGTCATTTAGCAGGCTTGCCCAGGATTCCCGAAGGATGAGTAAATGCAAAGCAAGATGCTTCACTTTCTCTGAGGCTTCTTGTCCTCAGACTTTTTCTGAAGGCAGATGAAGCACTGAACCTCTGATGTAGCTAGTTAAGAGTGAATGGCACAATGACACAGAACAGGATGCTGGAGAGGACGCTTCTGTCACTCTTGGGAGTTGGAAATGTCAGTCTCATTCCAATCCAGTCTTTTCTATGGTATTTTCCTTCTTGTTTTTGGTGCTGTCATGGCGCCTATGTTGTCTTTTACAATGTTAAGAGTGTTGTTGTAAACTACAGAGATATTACTGAGTAGAATAGGTGTTGGGTCCAGTCATCAAAAATGTAATTCAGAACAACGTGGTTTCTGTCTGTTCTTAGAGGCAAAAAGGGTACAGTGTTTAAGAGTTTTTTCCTATACAAGAAACTCATTTGCATATAGCAAGAGTCTTTTCCCCCCAAGCACCTACCCCACCCCACACTTAAGTTGTCTTTTTCTTTTTCTCTACCATGTCAGAAGTTAACACAGCCCTGCAAATACAGGGAGCTTTTCTATGTGAGAGGTTTTTTTCCTTTTGAAAGGCGTCTTTTTTCCTTTTGAAGGGCCAGGGCCCCCTTTCTCTCCCTTGTTTGAGGAGGACCCAGTTCCACAGCTTTACCTTAGCATTCAGCTTATGATAAGGAGGCAGCAAAGGAGCAGCCCCATTGGTTGCTGTTGCAGTCTGGCAAGGGACACCTGGGTTTTAATTTAATGAGTCCATGCACCCTCCTGAGGCAGTTATTTGTCCCAAACTCAATTCTGAGCTTCAGGTTAAAGCCCTAGAAAGGAAAACTGGATCTGATGAATCCAGAGGCATATGGCAATGCAATTCAAGGGACACAGCACAAGTGAGCATTACTAATTCCTGCCAATGAGGCCCCCCACCATTTCATGGATGGAGGTCATGCTAGCATCCATGGCATAGATGAGGTTACCGATCGCAGGGAGAATAGACAATGTGTAGGTGAATGCAAATAATTCTTACTCTCTAGGACGCCCAATTCCACATGGGTGAAAGTCACATTGGCACCCATGGGTAGCACCCTGCTGAGTTCGCTGGGACTCAGGGATACAAAGACAGAAGAAAGAAGATGCCTTTTCTTTCTCTCCCTCACATGCCCTGGGTATTTGCTTGGGGAAAAAAGGCACTAAAGGACACCGTTTCCCCTCTTTCCAGAAGGGTAACCAACCATCTTCAGCTACTCTCCATACCACAGGACACTCCTCTCAGATGCATCTCCAAACTGGGAAAAGTTAATTTTCCCAAATCTTTAACTTTTTGGCTTAACAATGAGCCAGGAAAATTACAGGTCTAACTGAGCAAATCTCTTTAGGAGGGACAATTTTATAGTATACAAATAACCTCTTTGTCTGCTCCCCCTTTACAAGACTCCAGAGTCACAAAAGGGTTCCACAGAAAAGGGAAGGGAGCCCAGAAGCCTGACATACTGGCAAAAGGGTAAAAGGTTGTTTTTTTTTTTTTTTTTTAACTAGCCAGACTTCTGGCCTTCCTCTCCCTGTGCAAACTGGTAGAATGAATGATAAAAATCACTGTTTATATCCTCTGTAAAGTTTTGATTAATGGGAAAAAGGATGTGTGAGGCGAATCTTAAGCTGTAACAAATCTGTTATACTTTGTGCTAAGAATTTATCTTTCTATGTCTTTCTATCAGAAAGAGGGGTACCTTAGGATAGAATGCATGTCTAGGACCCCATAATCCCACTTTTCAAACCATCCCAGCAAACTGGTCAGTAACAAACTTTGCTACAGGTCTCTGAAGGGAAAATAACTGAATGAGGTCTCCATCTTTTTTTATGTCCTTGGGAGCATGACCATGTAACCATGTGGCAGTACTTTCTTTTGGTGTCTGCCATTTTACAATTGTGGCTCAGGTTCAATCCTGGCTTAGGGGATGAGTACTTGCTGGCTAATATCTGTGGGACTTTTACAATTTGCTGATTCTCTTTTCCTCCCTTAGCTTCCAGCTTCCTTTCTTAAATCTACCTTTCTGTGAGCTACCTTTAAAGATTCTAGATTTTGTAAAAACTGCTTACCAGCTCTTTGAAAATACCTTGTACACTCACCGTTAAATCATAACCTTAGTTAAGGCTTGTTGGTTTCACCTGTGAGGTTACTTTTGTTAAAGTTCAAAAGCCAGAAATATTGGCCACTTGGTGTGGCTAAAGTCAGGTAACAAGGGATTTAAAAGGATTTTCTTAAAGAGTGCTATGGTTTAAAGTCAGCTTAATTAAAAGTGGTTATTCACACTATAGGTATATTTAAAAGGCTTTTATGTTTTTCTCTTCTTGGATCTTGTTTCACTGAAAAAGAGTTTTGTTCTTCTCAGCCAACTGAATTATTTTTCTCAATTTTGTCTTGTCACTTGTAATGCATGCACGAGAGGCCCTAAGATAACTTCTGATGGCCTGGGACTCCCTGGAAAAAAACAGAGGAGGCACCATTGACCTTGTTTTGGGGAAAAAAACTTTTGTTTTCCTCATGGATCCCCAAGAATTAAAAGTGGCTAAATCCCTCTCAAAGTATGTTTTTGTCTTTTAGCTATATCTGCTTATTAGGCCCTAGAAACTGCATGTTTTCTTAACCCTGTTTGTTGAAGGGCTCCACCCTGAGGCCAATAACCTAATTAGGAGATTGGCAAATGAAAAAGCTTACAAATACTGGATCTTCTGTCTGTGTAGTTATGTATGTGTTATGTGTGTGATGTTTATATAAAAAAGAGCTTTAATTAATTGGCTTAGAGAAAAACACGTGCTTAGATTAAATATTTTTTGATGTAAAAAGAAAAGCTGTAATGCCTTTTAGTTCATGTGACTTTAATTTTGAGAAATAAAACAGTTTTAAAGATTGTTAGTAAAATACAAATGTCTTCAAAATGTAAATATGTGGTCTAAATTATGTAGGTCAGATACTTTAACATTGGCCGGGCACGGTGGCTCAAGCCTGTAATCCCAGCACTTTGGGAGGCTGAGACGGGCGGATCACGAGGTCAGGAGATCGAGACCATCCTGGCTAACATGGTGAAATCCCGTCTCTACTAAAAAAAATACAAAACTAGCCGGGCGACGTGGCAGGCACCTGTAGTCCCAGCTACTTGGGAGGCTGAGGCAGGAGAATGGCGTGAACCCGGGAGGCAGAGCTTGCAGTGAGCTGAGATCCCACCACTGCACTCCAGCCTGGGCGGCAGAGTGAGACTCTGTCTCAAAAAAAAAAAAAAAAAAATCTTTAAGGTTATAAACTGCTTCTTTGGCTTTTGAAAATTGTTCAACTTGCTTGCTTTATGGTTTAGTAAGACCTGGGGACATATGGAATTAAAAATTGTCCCTAACTGTGCTGGAAAGAGTTAGACCCTATCTGCGCCTAGTACATAATTAAAATAACTTACCATGTTTTACATTAAAATTAAAAATTGCTAAGAGTTACCATTATAATACGTAATTGAGACTACTGAACATAGATTTACATGCAAGGTGTGCAAGGAAAGTAAAATCTGTTTTTAGTACAAGGTTATAACAAGGCATGGGAATGTAAATTTTTGTCTAGTTCATGGGGTTAAAGGATTGTTTTAAATGGGATAAAGACAAAGCTGAAGGTTTAAACAAGTTGTGTAAGGTTTGTAAAAGTTAGTCTTGCAAAAGAAATTTTGTATGTGAACATATTGACTAAATTCAAAAGAATATTATATGGTTTTTCCCTAAATTGAGCATTAAAATAAAAGAATAAAACAAGGTTTTCTTAGGGCACTGATCTGCTCTTTAACAAAAATTTGTAAAGTGTTATAAAAGGCTTACAAGAATCTCACCTCATGATCGAACTGGTTAAGACTGGATAGAATTATCCATAATATTTCATTAGAATTAGAAAATTGGGGTTGACATTAATAGCAGACTAATGAAAGGGTGAAATTTGGCTTTCTCTCCCTTGAATGAGATTTTCATGTAATAGTAAAGGATAATAAAAAATGTTTGTTTGCTTTGTGAATCAACTATTGAAAAAAAATAAGGAAAAGACAGGAGACAGATTGGAAAGCTAAGTCTTTCCTCTTAATGAGTAAAGGTTTTTGTCTTTAATTTTTGAGTAGTTATTTTGGCTAACTAAATGACTTATGGAAATCTGGAATTCTATTTCATAATATGAAATGTTTTAAGCCTCTAACATATTTAACAGGCTTCCCAAAAATCAAACTTCAGTTTCAAGGTTGCTTTCTCTGACTTTTAACTTTTGGATGCTACAGAGAGCCCCTGGGTCATCCAAAAGAGAGGTAAACAGGATTATTTGACATGTTTAATTATGTGGAATTGCCAAAATAAAAATAATGTTTAATCTTCTTCAGGTTATATTTTACTAAGAAATATTAATAAATGTTCCAAAATGGTATGGGATTTCTAAAAAGTTCTAATGTTTAAGTATATGCTATCAATAACAATTAAGGTTATTATGTTAAGTTATCGTAAATCACAGAAATAACCAAATTTCTTTGTCAATTGTGTTTTGACTGTGACTATCTGAAGACGTTTTATTATTTGTTTTTTTTGTTTGTTTTGTGTTCTTTTCTTCCTTCTTTCTTTCCTTCCTCTCACTTTTTTAGTGAATCATATCTCTGGTGATATGCTTTAGTTTCTTGGTTTTTAATCCTTTGTGTATTCATTGTATGACATTTGCTTTGAAGTCACCATGAGGCTTACAAATACTGTCTTATAACCCATTATTTCAAGGTGGTAACAACTTAATACCGTTTATATAAGCAAAGAAACAAGTAAAAGAAAACTAATAAAACTCTACATCTTAAATTTGTCCCCTGTTTTCAAGTTTCTGTTGTTTTTGTTTATATCTTAAGGTATTGTCTATGTCCTGAAAAGTTGTTGTAGTTATTATTTTTGATTGGTGTATTGGTTAGTCTTTCTACTTAGGACAAGAGTAGTTTACAACCTGTAGTTACAGTGTTAGAATATTCAGAGTTTTTCTGTGTACTTACTATTACCAGTGAATTTGTATCTTCAAATGATTTTTTATTGCTCATTAATTTCCTTTTCTTCCTAATTGAAGTACTCTCTGTAGCATTTCTTACAGGGTGTGTCTGGTGTTGATGAAATCCTTCAGCTTTTGTTTGTCTGTGAAGATTTTTATTTCTTCTTTATATTTGAAGGATACTTTCCTATATGTACTATTCTAGAATAAAAGTTTTTTCCTTCAGCCCTTTAAATATGTCATGCCACTTTCTCCTGGCCTATAAGGTTTCCACTAAAAAGTCTGCTCTGAGTTCAAGCTCCATTGTATGTTATTTGTTTCTTTACTCTTGCTGCTTTTAGGATCCTTTCTTTATCCTTGACTTTTGGGAATTTAATTATTCGATGGCTTAAAGTAGTCTTCTTTGGGTTAAATCTGCTTAATGTTTTATAACCTTCTTGTGCTTGAATATTGATATATTTCTCTGGGTTTGAGAAATTCTATATTATTATCCCTTTAAATAAACTTTATACCCCTGTCTCTTTCTCTATCTCCTCTTTAAGGCCAATAATTCTTAAATTATTGATTTTTGAAGATTTTTGAGGCTATTTTCTACATGTTGTAGGTTTCTGTCACTGTTTCTCATTCTTTTTTCGTCTCCTTTGACTGTATATTTTCAAATAGCCTGTCTTCAAGCTCACCCATTAATTGTTTCTTCTGCTTGATCAGTTCGCTTTTAAAACTTTGATGCATTTTCCATGTCACTTTATTTTTCAACTCCAGAATTTCTGCTTGCTTTTATTAAATTTATCTGATAGAATTCTTAATTATTTCCCTGTATTATCTTGAGTTTCTTTGAGTTTCCTCAAAACAATTATCTAGAATTCTTTATCTGAAAGATCACTTATCTCTGTTTCTCCAAGATTATTCCTGGTGCCTTATTTAGTTCATTTGGTGAAATCGTGTTTTCCTGCATGGTCTTGATACTTGTAGATATTCATCTGTGTCTGAGTATTGAAGAATTAGGTATTTATTGCAGTCTTTGCTGTTTGGGATTATTTGTACCCATTCTTCTTGGGAAGGCTTTCCAGATACTCAAAAAGACTTGTGTGTTGTGATCTGAGCTGTATCTGCTTTAGCAGACATCCCAAACCCAGTAATGCTGTGGTTCTTGTAGATTCATAGAGGTACTACTTGATGGTCTTGTACCATATCCAGAAGTATTCTCTGTATTACCAGGCATAGACTGTTGTTTTCTTCGCTTACTTTCTCCCAAACAAATGGAGACTTTCTTTCTTTCTTTCTTTCTTTCTTTCTTTCTTTCTTTCTTTCTTTCTTTCTTTCTTTCTTTCTTTCTTCCTTCCTTCCTTCCTTCCTTCCTTCCTTCCTTCCTTCCTTTCTTTCTTTCTTCTTCCTTCCTTCCTTCCTTCCTTCCTTCTTTTTTTCCATTCTTTTTTCTTTCTTTTCTCTCTCTCTCTCTCCCCCTCCCTCTCTCCCCCCTGAAGCTGGGTGTGGAGTGACATAAGTGTCTCTATGGCCACCACCACTAGGACTGTGCTGGGTCTGACCTAAAGCCAATACAACACTAGGTCTCACCCAAGGCCTATTGTAATCATTATCTCATTACTGTTTGTGCTTGCTCAAGGCCTTAGGGCTCTGTGATCAGCAGGTGGCAAAGCCATCTAGGCCTGTGTCCTTCCCTCCAGGATGGCATGTTACCCTAGGCCTCAGGCAGGTCCAGAAGTGCCATCTGGAAGCCAGGTCAACAACTTTAGAAGTCTATCTAGTGTTCTGTTGTACTGTGGTTGAGCTGTAACCCAAACCACAACATACAATTCTTCCCACTCTTCCCTCCCCTTTCCAAAGGCAGAGGAGCCTCATCCCATGACCATCACCAACATAGACACACTGAGACTGCTGCCAGACTACCACCCATGTTCCTTTAAGACCCTATGGCTCTTCAGTCAGCTTGTGGTGAATGATGCCTCACCTGGGACTCACCCATCAAGGCAGTGGGCTCCCCTCTAGTCCAGAGAAGGTCCAGAAATGCCATCCAAGTCCCAGGTCCTGGAACTGGGGGCTCCAAGAGCCTGCTTGGTGCTCTACCCACCTATGGCCTAGCTGGTACCTAAGGTGAAAGACAGAGTTCCCTTTATTTTTCCCTCTACTTTTCTCAAGCAGAAGGAGTCTTGCCCCATGGCCACTACAACTCAGAATATGCTGAGTCTCACCTGAATCCAGCTAGTCTCAGAGTCTCACTCAAGGCCCATGATGTACTACCTGGGTATTACTGGTGGTTATTCAGGGCCCAAGTGCTCTTCAGTTAGAAGGTGATGAATCCTGCCAGAAGTAGGTCCTTCTTTTCAAGGCAGTAGGTCCCTTTCTGGTGTAGGGTATGTGTAGAAATGTCATCTGAGAGCTAGGACCTGGAAAGGATGTCTCATGACTCTGACCAATGCCCTATCCTGCTGTGGCTGAGCTGGTATGCAACATGCAAAACAAAGGCCTCCTCACTCTTACCTCTCCTTTCCTCAAGCAGAAGGAAGGGAGCTCTTTTGGAGCCATGAGCTGTGCAGCCTGGAGTTAGGAAAGGGGTGATGCCAGCACTCCCTTAGCCACTCTAGCTGGTGTCTCAGTAGGTCTTGTTCCCACCCCTCCCCTACCCAGTGCACAGGCACTGGGCCTAGTTCAGCACTAGGACTCATCTAGCAGTTTCAGACTTTGTGGCCTAGATTGCCATCCAAGTTAATTTAGGGCCCCAGAGCCCCAGAGCACTTTAGGCCATGATGGAGAGGCTTGTGGGAACTCAAGTTCTGACCACTGGGATTGGTGATTCCTCTCTGACTAGGGTCTTTTTAAATGTTAACTCAATGGGTGGGTGTCAGCTAAGTTTGGTCCAATTTTGCTTTCTGCTATAACAGGGCAGAACTGAGTTCCACGTCTCACAAATGCTGCACTCTCCTTCTCCCCAACATAGAATCGCTCTCTGCATCATGTTGTCACTGCTGGGTATAGGGAAAGGGTGGCATTGGTGATTTAGTGCTGCTTTTCCTACCTCTTTGGTACCTCTTTCAGTGATGCAAAGTTAAAACCAGGTACTGTGAGTGCTCACCTGCGTTTTGATTCTCATGAAGGTATTTCTTTGGTGTGTAGACAGCTGTTAAATTGGTGTCCTTCTTGGGGGCATGACTGATGGAACCTTCTATTTTGACATCATGCCCCCATGCTACCTCCTCTGTGACTTCTAATCTTAATTATAGCCTGGGGTGTCCAGTGTCCAATTTTCTGGGCATGAGAGGCAGCAAGCAAGGCAGTGACTTTTTTTATCCATAGCTACAGTGTCAGTCTCAAAGGAGTCATTTCCATGATGGATCAGTTCTATATTCCTGGGGATTATTCCAGGAGGACCAGTCTAAAACCTGATCCTTAAATCCCTACAATGATTTTGAAAATATCTAATTCTCTGAATTAAGTCCTTTCCTGCTTAAAATTATCAAAGTAGTTTCTACTTTCTGAACTGAAGAATGGAACCCATAGAAAGACATAAGAGGTGTTGCCTGGGAAAGGCCAATTGACCCATCATGAAGAAGCCTCGCATTGCCAAGTGGCATTTACCTTGGTGAATGCACTGAGTTCCAGTTAAGATCCTTGGCTTGCCATCTTAGGACCCAATATACTGGAGTTGATGGGGGTTAGATGCTCAGTAATGCTAACAGAGCTATCAAGAAGAGGATTTATAAAACCCAAAGGCTGTTTTAATTATTTACAATGAGGGATGTGCTATGAGGAAGACTAGAAGCGTACTGGCCTGACCAGCAATTTTGCTGATTGTGATCGAGACACAAGAGAACTCAAATTTTCAAAGGATTCTCGTTGAGTACGTGTATTAATCTGTTTTCATGATGCTAATAAAGACATACCTGAGACTGGGAAGAAAAAGAGGTTTAATTGGACTTACAGTTCCACATAGCTGGAAAGGCCTCAGAATCATGGCGGGAGGTGAAAGGCACTTCTTACATGGTGGGAGCAAGAGAAAACGAGGAGGAAGCAAAAGCGGAAACCTCTGATAAACCCTTAAGATATCATGAGATGTATTCACTATCACGAAAATAGCATGGGAAAGACCTGCCCCTATGATTCAATTACCTCTCCCTGGGTGCCTTCCACCACACATGGGAATTCTGAGAGATACAATTCAAATTGAGATTTGGGTGGGCACACAGCCAAACTATATCAGTAGGCAATGGAAGCAAAAGAAGAGCCACCACAGGGAAGGACTTGCCCCCTGGACCAGACTAACTGAGAGTCCTGGGCACCCTCTCCTCTGGAGAGTGCTTGAATGCATTTTCCAAAATGATGTCTCTGGGCTCCTCTTTTTTTGTGCTTTCAAAGCATATCCATTTCCCTCCTGATCCTAAACATAGAGGTGCAGGCAGGCAAGGGAATAAATTGCAATGTGAACACTGATTGTGCCTTCCTACGTAATCTACCAATGAGTGACTCAATCTGAAGAGTTTACTCCTCAAACAGGACTTTGGCCTAATTTCTGTTTAACCCTCTTATCTTCAGAAAGGTGTGCAACAGCTGAGCTAAGGTCAGCTCTGGTCAGGAAGACTAGGCTGAATATTGATAAACAAGAAATAAACTCTACGTCTTTAAGAAGAGGCTATATTTAACAAAGCATCTGGGTGTGCTATTTTTTGACATGAAAGAGTAGCCCTTGGAGAATTTCCTAGATTGGTTGGCATCAGTCAAAGAAGACTAAATCATTCTTCACAAATAATAAAAGCAAAATTTTGAGTGTTCAAGGGCAACTTCGAAGCAGACAAGGTGAGGACAGCAGCCCTCCAACCCCACCCTGCCTCATGATTCCTTCCATCTTCCTCCCCTCACCAAAGACACAAGGAATAACCTAAGGAAAAGATAGAGGGTGTGTTGGGAAGGGGTCCTAGTAAGATGTACAAAACAGAGAAGAGAAGGCAGATGAGAAGTTCTATATTCAATCTTGGGGAGTTTGTCAGGACTGTGACTTCTCTGCTAGTATTGCAAGATCTTCAATACATCCCTACTCTTCATATCTCCCTGTATGAATGATGCTTTGGAACATGTTTTTAAAAAGGGACTGAGCTCCAGGTTTGGGTTTATGTAAGGTAGAGAAGAAAAGAGCTGCAAGAGGGAAGATATAGCAGAGAACAAGAATTCTGTGAGAGGAGAAAGTTGGACCAAGTGATGACCAGGAGAAATATTAACATAAGTCTCTAAGAATTCCTAGCAACCATAGTGGAGGAAGGGTGAAGAGAAATTGTCATAAAAATGACAGGTTCATTTAATCCACTTTTGTTTACATCTCAAAGGATAGGGCAATTGGGATGGCCTGGAAAACTTGGGCCAGAATCGGTGCAGTCAAAAACCTGGGCCAGAATAAATGCTGTTAAGGGAGAAGGAAGGGGTTAAGTAGAAGATAATGTAATGTAGAGCCTTGCGTCTTGCATGTAGAATAGATATTTCACCTTCTTAATATTCTTCTTATCCACTTGAAAATTGTCAGTAACTTGACTTTCCAGAAGCCAGAGGAAAAGCTTTTCCTCTGGCATTTCCTAGACTCTTGTCATCCATCCCATGTTTTCTGACTGGCCAATGTGGTTGCCTTCTAATTTTTAAAAGCATCCCTGCACACTCTTCTCATTGTACATGAAGTCACGTCAATTCATGCTTCTGTGACTTAAAAAGGCACAGTACCTCCTCTTTGTTCTTTAATTCTTAAAAGAATTCTGATGGAGAGCAATAAAATTTCAGCCCCGTAAAGATATTAATTACAGAGTTTTAAATACTTGATGAAAGGTCCTTTCCCTTGATAGGAGAATATCCTCTTCCAATTAGAAAAAAACAAACAGATTCTTAAGGCTAAGTCACGTAGCTTCTTGCCTGGTGCCCACATGAGAGCTTCTATGGACTCATGTGAGTGAAATCCTGGGGTATAAATGATTTCTTGTTACAGAAGAGGACAAATCTGAGCAGGAGGAGTGGTAATAGTCAGACAACTATGTGTGCTCTCTGGAAAGTTTTACGAGGTTGCCAAATGCTTCCCCTGAAAGAGTGAGACAGAATGCCTATGAGAAATCATGACACCAGGCTGTCTAAAGTTTTTAAGTGCCTTAGTCAAAGCCAAAAATTCTTATTCATCAGAAAGGATTTTGTGGGTGAAAGGAAAGTTTTGGACTAAGTTTTTTAACCTTCTTGAATAGGGTCAGAGTGAAATTTATAGTAAATAAAGCTTAGTGACTTATAGCAGCATTTTCCACAATAGCCAAAAGTGGAAGAAACCAATGTGCTCATCAGAGATGCATGCCTGAACAGAATATGGTATATCCAATGAGAGATTATTCAATCTTAAAAACGAAGAAAGTTCTGACACGTGCTGCAATATGGATGAACCTTGAGGACATTTCGCTAAGTGAAAGAAGTCAGTAGCAACAAAAAGACAAATACTGCATGACTCCATAGAGTGGTAAAATTCATAGAGACAGAAAGTAGAATGATGGTTGCCAGGGGATAGGAAGAAGAGGGAATGGGAAGTTATCATTTAATGGGTACAGAGTATAAATTTGGAGAGATGAAAAAAGTTCTAGAGATAGATGGATGATGGTGATGGTTGCACAACAATGTGAATGTACTTAATGCCACTCAACTGTCCACTTTAAAATGGCTAAAATGGTAAATTTTATGTCATGTATACTTTACCACAATTAAAAAAAAAGCTTAGTGGGAATAATATTGTGTTATTTTGTAAAAGTTTGCATGTTAAAAAATCATATTTTGGGGGAAGCACTCATGAGAAAAAGTTCTGTTGTTTGAATCAACCAAGAAATGCTTCACACAAAGCACATTAAGCACAGAAAAGTCTCTGAGAAGACCTGCATTGAAATTATACTACATTGTTTAACCTAGCATTTCATATGTGTATTTGACTCTAGGACACTTCTTTCCAAAGATTTCTTAAACACCCATCAGAACTGGTATTCTCCGAAATATCAGTTTGGAAAGCACCATTTTAAATTATCCTCTATCTGTATAGTAACTGTGTCTAGAAAGTAATGAGAGGTTTTCTTCATGGACTTTGGAAGTGCAGTTCTTTATAGAAATACCTCATTAACTTTGTGATAGCAATTAGAGATTAATTATTTTGTTATGTTTTGTTGTTTCAATAAAGAGACCACAAGAAAAAGCTCTCTGTGAGTTGAACAGTCCTTTGGCTACTACTTGAAAATTTTTAGTTGTTAATTCAAGCAACTATTCAAAATTCAACTATTAATGAATAGTTGTTTGATTTTTGCTGATAATGGAGGCACCACCACTGTCACATTAGTGGCAGCTACATGGATTGTAGGCATGTGACCTGCAAATACAAATCAGTCAATTGACAGTAACCATCACCCAAATGGCTTTCCTTATCTGCCAGGGCTTCCCTTCAAGTTGCCTGTTGTGAGGTGTCTATAGGTCCTGCTTGGATGGAGAGGTTTATGTAAGAAACAGTCTCATTCTCATAGTTATTATTTTACACTTAGATTTTTCCCTACATCTCCAATCATGAATAGTTGCACAAAAGAAATTCTCTCACAGTGTACCTCATACTCACGAACCAACATTTTGAACAAATTATTTTTACTTTCTGGAAATAAGGAACTTGGACTAGATTACAAAAGTCCCTATTATCTTTTAAAATCACTTTTTTTCAGATAAAAGCATGATTTTCCTTCTTGGCAAATCAATATTTCTTTATCTTATTAAAATTCCAGGCCTAGATATTTCTCGTTTTATAAGAATTAGTGTTTTGAATACAGTGGGTTTTTCAAGTTAAAAAATCAGTATTGTTTAATGCCTACAACAATATTGTGTTTATTGAATTTTTAAAAATTAATTTTTTGTGGGTACATAGTAGGTGTATGTATTATGGGGTACATGACATGTTTTGATACAGGCACGTGGTGTGGAATAAGTACATTGTGGGGAATGGAATATCCATTGCTTCAAACATTATCCTTTGAGTTACAAACAATCTAATTACACTGCTTAAGTTATTTTAAAATAAATACAATTTATAATTGCAAATTGTATTTACAGTTAGGTTATTATTGTACAGTTAGGTTATTACTGACTATAGCTACCCAATTGGGCTGTCAAATAGTAGATCTTACTCATTCTTTCTATTTTTTTGTACCTATTAACCATCTCCACCTCCCCCTACCACACCCCTACCCTTCCCAGCCTCTGGTAACTATCCTTCTACTCTATACGTTCACGAATCCAATTGTTTTGATTTTTAGATCCCACGAATAAGTGAGAACATGTGATGTTTGTCTTTCTGTGTCTGGCTTATTTCACTTGATATAATGATCTCCAGTTCCATCCACGTTGTTGCAAATGACAGGTTCTCATTCTTTTTTATGGCTGAATAGTACTCCATTGTATATGTGTGCCACATTTTATTTATCCATTCATCTGTTGATGGACACTTAGGTTGCTTCCAAATTGTAGCTATTGTAAGCAGTGCTGCAACAAACATAGGAGATCAGTATATCTCTTCAATACACTGATTTCCTTTCTTTTGGGTTTATGCCCCGCCTAGGATACTGGACCATATGGCAGCACAATTTTTAGTTTAGAAGCCTCCAAACTGTTCTCCATAGTGATTGTAATAATTTACATTCCAACCAACAGTGTACAAGAGGTCCCTTTTCTTCACTCCTTACCAGCATTTGTTATTGCCTGTCTTTTGGATATCAAGACACTCGCCTCAATCTACCCAGACTCAGAGAGTTGTGGGTGTTTCCTTTTTTCTGCAACCTCGCCAACATCTGTTATTTTTTTGACCTTTTAACAATAGCCATTCTGACTGGTGTGATACTGTTGGTGAGAGTTTAGTTCAATCATTGTGGAAAGCAGTATCGTGATTCCTCAAAGAGCTAAAAGCAGAATTACCATTTGATCCAGCAATCCCATTACTAGGAATATAAATCATTCTACCATAAAGACACTTGAAAGTGAATGCTAATTGCAGCACTTTTCACAATAACAAAGACATGGAATCAACCTAAATGTCCACCAATGACCGACTGGATGAAGAAAATGTGGTACATAGACACCATGGAATACTATGCAGGCATAAAAAAGAATGAGATCATGTCTTTTGCAGTAACATGGATGGAGCTGGAGGCTGTTATCCTTAGCAAACTAATGCAAGAACAGAAAACCAAATACCATACGCTCACACTTATAAGTGACAGCTAAATTATGAGAACTCATGAACACAAAGACGGGAACAACAGACATTGGGGTCTACTTGAGGGTGAATGGTAGGAGGAGAAGGTAGACAAGCAGAAAAGAAAACTATTGGGTTCTGGGCTTCATACATGGGTGATGAAATAATCTGTACAACAGATCCTGGTGACATGAGTTTGCCTATGTAACAAACCTTCATGTGTACCTCCAAACCTAAAATAAAAGTTTAAAAACTGAAAATAAAAAATAATGAGTAAAGAAGATTTACTTCTTCCAAGAGATTGCATACTATCTTATTGAGGAATGTAGATTGTATAAAACATACTCGAATTCATTAACTCTTTTGTTGCATCCTCAAGGACTCTATACAGTAGATAAGGTAGATTTTAAAGATAGAAGTCTCAGATAAGAAAGACAAAGATTGAGTATTTATTGATTAACTAATTCTATTATTGGATCACATTCCAGGCACCGTGAGATATAGTTTGGATATTTGTCCCTGCCCAAATCTCACTTGAATTGTAATCCCCAATGAAAGAGGTGGGGCTGATGGGAGGTGTTTGAGTCTGGGGGTGGATCCCTCATGACTTGGTGTTGTCTTCACAATAGTGAGTGACTTCCCAGAAGATCTGGTCATTTAAAAGTATGTAGCAACAACCCCTGCACAATCTCCCTCTCTTGCTCCTGCTTTCACCATATGATACACCTACTCCCTGTTTGCCTTCCACCATGATTGTAAGCTTCCTAAGCACCCCAAAAGCTGAGCAGATGTTGGCACCATGCTTCCTGTAAAGTCTGCAGGACCATGAGCCAGTTAAACCTCTTCTCTTTATTTAGAAAAAAAAAAATATGGGGCGGAGCAAGATGGCCGAATAAGAACAGCTCCAGTCTCCAACTCCCAGCGCGAGCGACACAGAAGACCGGTGATTTCTGCATTTTCAACTGAGGTACTGGGGTCATCTCACTAGGGAGTGCCGGACAATCAGTGCTGGTCAGCTGCTGCAGCCCGACCAGCGAGAGCTGAAGCAGGGCGAGGCATCACCTCACCTGGGAAGCGCAAGGGGAAGGGAGTCCCTTTTCCTAGCCAGGGGAACTGAGACACACAACACCTGGAAAATCGGGTGACTCCCACCCCAATACTGCACTTTGAGCAAACGGGCACACCAGGAGATTGTATCCCACACCTGGCCAGGAGGGTCCCACAGCCACGGAGCCTCCCTCATTGCTAGCACAGAGTCTGCGATCTAACCGCAAGGCAGCAGCGAGGCTGGGGGAGGGGCGCCCGCCTGCCATTGCTGAGGCTTAAGTAGGTAAACAAAGCCGCTGAGAAGCTCCAACTGGGTGGAGCCCACAGCAGCTCAAGGAAACCTG
>NW_016815947.1:593718-617073 GCF_001698545.2 Rhinopithecus bieti | reverse complement strand
TGCAACTTTTGTTTTGTTGATCTTTTGTATTCTTTTTTTCATTTTAATTTCATTTATTTATGCTCCAATCTTTATTATTATCGTTCTTTTTCTAATTTTCAGTTTGGTTTGCTTGTGTTTTTCTAGTTCTTTAAGATGCATCATTAGATTACTCATATGAAGATTTTCCTCTTTTTTTTGATGTAGACACTTATAGCTATAAACTTCCCTCTTGGTACTGCTTTTGCTATATCTGATAGGCTTTTGTATGTTATATTTCCATTATCATTTGTTTCAAGAAAATTATCAATTTCCTTCTTAATTTCTCCATTGAACCACTGGTCATTCAGGAGCATATTGTTTAATTTCCATGTGTTTGTATAGTTTCCAAAATTCCTCTTGTTACCAATTTCTAGTTTAATTCCACTGTGGTCAGAGAATGTGCTTGATATTGTTTCAATTTTGTTGAATGTTTTAAGATTTGTTTTGTGACCTAACATGTGTTCTATCCATGTGCCGAGGAAAAGAATGTGTATTCTGCAGCTTTTGGATGAAATGTTCTGTAAATATCTACAGGGCTATTTTATCTGCAGTGCAGATTAAATCTGATATTTCTTTGTTGATTTTCTGCTTGGAAACTTTTTCCAGTGCTTAAAGTGGGGTGTTGTTGTTTTCAGCTATTATGGTATTAAAAAGGCCTATCTCTTTAGCTCTAATAATATTTGCTTTATATATCTGGGTACTCCAGTGTTGGCTGCATATGTATTTAAAGTTGTTATACCCTCTTGCTGAATTGACCCTTTTGCTATTATGTGGTTGCATACAGTGTTTATATCTCTCATACTCACAGAACACTTTTCTTAACACAACAACAGTTATGTTGTTCTTTTGCCACACTTTTGTCACTGGTTTTTGACAAATTGCTCTTAGAAAAGGCAAAAATGTTAAAAGCTCAGCTATTTCAGAAGTGAACAGAACATTTAAATGAAACAAAGTGAAATTTCAAAAACACCTGTAGGTGGTAACATTCAAAGATAAACAATAAAATAATTGAAGAAGAGTGTAAAACTTCCAGACCAAACACGCCACGAATGGAATATTTTCAAAAATGAGAAAAGAAAAATCATAGCAAAAAAAACCCAAAGTAGAATGGTAGAAACCAGCCCAAATATTTTAATAATCAGTAAAATGAAAATGAGTTAAACATGCCAGTTAAAATAGACTTAGATTGGATTTGAAAACAGTAATACAAAATTCTTCCCTGTGCTTTTATGAAAACATGCCTGAAGCTTAAAGGCCTGAAAAGGTGAAAAGTAAAAGGGTAGAAAAGATAAAATACCTACATCCTAAACAAAAAAGCTGACAACAAGATATTAATCTCAGATAAAATAGACCTTAAGACATAAAGCATCTTTAGGAATAAATAAGTCTCTATGTAATGTTTAAAAAACTTTAATACCTAAAAGTTACCTTAAAATATTTCAAAATATAAAGCAAAATTGATAAGGTACCTAGAATTACCATGAGAAATGCGCAAATTCATCATCAGAATGGAGGATTTTAATTTTTAAAAAGTTCAATTATTGAGAGGTGAAACAGACAAATATTAGGGTGTGGTTATGATAAACTGATAATGTGAGTCATTTAGCTTTTTAATTTGATAGAATGCCTATTTAGTGCTAGGCACTATTCCAGAGATACAGATATGATCCCTGATCTCATGGGACTGACAGTCCAGGTCCTAGGGCTGATGGAGAAGGATGTTCACGACACCCCCTCACCATGACATGGAATTTGGAGGTATAGTTTAGTGGTTAAGTTTGCACACTTTGAATGGAGATCTTTTTGGGCCTTGTCTCTAGCACACAGGAATTGCATGGTTTGGATGATCATTTAATCTCTGTCTACTCATGTATAAAGCGGATGCAATGCCTATCTCCAAGTGCTGGTGAATAATACTATATAGGGTATTTGAAGCTCTTAGCACAATGCTTGGCATAAACTCTCAGTAATTGATCACACGTATCATTACCTGTCATTTTGCTAAAAGCTTTGAATCAACAGTTGCTGCTGAACCAGATGGGCAGGCTTTAATAACACCCTGATTGGTAAGTAATGGTACTTTGTGGATGAGTACTGAATGAATCAATCTATTTTCCCACGAATCCTGTTTCCAGTTTTTTATTCTTTTTAGCCAACTTCATAGTTTTGCATATTTGGGACTTGTGGTTGGTGAAACTGAATGCTGTGGTTGCTTTTTTTTTTTTTTTTTCCTAGATGGAATCTTACTCTGTTGCCTAGGCTGGAGTGCAGTGACACAATCTCGGCTCACTGCAACCTCTGCCTCCCAGGTTCAAGTGATTCTCCTGCCTCAGCCTCCTGAGTAGCTGGGATTACAGGCACCTGCCACCACACTCGGCTAATTTTTTTGTATTTTTAGTAGAGATGGGGTTTCACCATATTGGCTAGGCTGGTTTCGAATTCCAGACCTCAAGTGATCCACCCACCTTGGCCTCCCCAAGTGCTAGGAATACAGGTGTGAGCCACTGCGCCCTGCCTATGGTTGCTTTTGACAGTTCTTTGTGTACTCAGAACCTAAGAATCAGATTACGCATGTGTCTTACTTAGCATCCTGGTCAAAATGGCCACTTCCCACCCCCCTCCACATGACTAGACATTCTAACATTATGTTTGCATAAAACTCAGAATAGGAAACTACTAACTTAAAAAACCATTCTTTTATCAGTGGCTGCCTGGTTATGAGCTCCTACTTCATTTTAAGGGATCAGCACCAAATATGGCCAGGAATCAAAACAGAGACCTTAGTGCATTTTTGTCATGTGTAATTCCTTTAATATACCAGTAAATATTTACTAAATGCTTCTGAAATGTCACACTCTTTTTTATTTCAGAAATGGTCGAGAATACAACTATGAATAAGTTGTGATTCCTACTCTGGAGAATCTTACTGTTTAGGGGGAGGAATCAGGCAGGTATAAAAAATAACTCTGCTCCTTCTAAGAGCAAGAACAAAGCAAGGATGTCTACTCTCACCACTTCTTCTCAACACTGTTCCAAAAATTCTAACCAATATAATATGGTGGACATCACAGAGAAATAGAAGGCATAAATATTGGAGATAAATAGTTAAAACTCTTTATTCTCAGACAAAAACTACTAGGACAAGTGAATTTATCAGTGTCATAGGGTATGAGGTCAGTATACAAAAGTCAATTGTATTTCTATATATTAGCAATGAAGCATTGGGAAACAAAATTTTCAAAGCAATACCACTTATAATAACATCAAAAATATAAAGTACTTAAGAATAAATTTAACTGAAGATCTTCAAGTCCTTTACATTGAAGATTACATGGCATTGTGGAGATATTAAAGACCTAAGTAAATGAAGAGATATACCATGTTCATGAATTAGAAGGCCCACTGTTGTTAAGATGTTACTTCTCCCCAAATTGGTCTATAGAAATACAATACCAAACAAAATCCCAGTTGAAATTTGGAAGCTGATTTTAACACTGACATAAAAATTCAAAAGACCTAGAATATCCAAAACAATCTTGAAAAAGAACAGGGTTGAAGAACCTTTGCTTTCTAACTTCAAGATTTATAAGAAAACAGAATATTTTCATTATCCTGGAGTAGAAAAAATTTCTTAAATAGAATAATCATTAACCATAAAATAATTGATTAGTTGTGCTAAACAAAATTGGAAACTTCTCATCAAGAAACATCATTAAGCAAGTGAATAGGCAAGCAACAGACTGGGAAAAGATGCTTAAGATTAATGTATACCTCAAGCAGGTACTTGAATTCAGAATATATACAGAATTTGTACAGCTCAATAATACAAAGACAAAAACCTCAATTTAAAACAGATACTGTGCAAAAAAAGATATAGAAGTGGTTAATAAGCACATGAAAACATGTTCAAAATCAGGGAAGTGATGAAAACCACAAGATACCACTTGACACCTACTCAAACGGTTAAAAGGAGAGATTGATGACAATAAATATTGGACAGGATGTGGAGTAGCAAAAATTCTTATATATTGCCAGTGACAGTATAAAATGTTATGTCCACCTTGAAAGACTGCCTAGAAGTTTCTTATGACATTAAACATACACCTATTCTGTTACCCAGCGTAACAGAAGAATGGATAAGTAAATTGTGGTATATTCTTACAATACAATACCATTCAGCCATAAAAAATTGAATTACTAAATAAATGAATTCTCAAAAACATGCTGAGTGAAAGAAACCAAATACAAAAGAATAAATATGATTCCATTTATATGAAATTCTATAACAGACAAAGGTAATTTATAGTGATAGAAATAAGAACAGTAGCTGTTACTGTTGGGGACAGGGAGTGGGGATTGATTGGAAAGGGGATGAAAGAACTCTCTAGAATGACACAAATGGTGGGGGTAAAATAAGTGTACTTATTTGCCAAAAATCATTGAACTGTGTATTTAAGATTTGTGCATTTAATGGTATATAAATTTAAAAGAAGGAAATAACTCTACAAGGTAGCCATTTATAATTTTACCAATGCTTAAATCACAAACTCAAATATCCTATTGTCCGATTACATTTTCTTTGGCCTCATGAAGCACTCCATTTTGATGACCTTACACTTTTTCTGTATCTACCACCTTTTTTTTTTTTTTTTTTTTTTTTTTTTTTGCCTTCACTTCCCTCTCGTTCAGGTGCAAGTCCATGGACCATTACTATAGGCCCTCCCTTGCAGATACCTTCAACTCTCTCACCTCTTTCCTTCTATTACATGTGCCTGTTGCAACTCAATTCTGCATAAACCTATTCACTGCCTTTTCCATGCCTGCCTCCATGCAGTTGAAACTGGGCAAAAATCCCACAATTGGGTAGATAGACATGACTTTTCACTTCTATTACTCTAGGCTCATGGTTTCCAACCTCAAATGGGAAATTGTCACTGCCAGTCACCACACAGCTGAGATAAGCCCATTCTTTGACTCTCCTCAAGGAATATTTGTACATTCTCCAGTTTTCCAGCTGTATTCATCCTACCCTGTATTCCTCTCAGCTAATGACCTTGTCTCCTATTAATTAAAAACAAAACACACAAACACCACCTCACCCTCACCCCAAATCCCACAATGTACAATACAGAAACTCTACCTGTTTCTCTCCACTACCAAATTCAAACACCTGGTGGCATCACCACCCAATTTTTCTCCTTCTTTACTGTTTCTGGGAAGAGATTTCATTTCCTCTGCAAAGTCAGACACCACATTTGTGCTCTGATCCCATGTCCTTTATGCCACATCAGGCGGTTTTGTTCCATCGTTAACATTTCCGTCTTTACTCTCTATTGGATTTATCCAATAATTATTCTGACATTTGTACACTACCCTTTTTATCCTAATCATCCCCAGCTATTGCCCCAATGCTCTGTCTCCCTTAACTGCACTTCTTGCAAGAGTTGTCTGCAGTCTCGTCCTCACCTCTCATTTAGTCCTCACTGTACTCAATTTTAGTTTCTGCCTCTTCCATTTCATAGAAATGGATTTTGCGAAGGGCACTTCGTGCTGCCAAAGCCAGTGGTAGTTTCTCTGTCCTCATCTTACTGGACTTTTCTGTGGTAGTCTAGGCTGTTAAATACTTCTTTCCTGAAACATGATTTATCTCTTGGCTTCCATGACACCAGACCCCCAAGTTTTCTCCCAGCTTTCTGGTCTTCTCAGACTCTTTTGCCAGCAGCCCTCTCTTCCCCCTATCCCAACTAAACGCTAATGTTTGAGTTCTCTAGGAAGCAAGCAGTCCACAATCATCTTCTCTTCTTACTTTAAATTTGCATTCCACCCAATCCCATGACTTTGGATTTTACTATACACTGTGACTCTTAAACAAATAATTGTAGCTCAGATCTTTATTCCAGGCCCCAGACTCTCATTTTCAATGACTTATTCCGCATTTGTAACTTGGAGGGCTCACAGAAATCTCAAAATGAACATGTCCCAAGAAACATTTTGGTTCCCTTATTCCCACCCCTTCATCGTTCTTTCTCTTCTGGGTGAATTGGACTTAGGAAGAACCAACCCCATCTTTCTTGCTACCTTTTTCTGACTCATTGGTCCTCCCAACATATTCTAATTCATCACAAATTGCTATCAATTCTGCCCCTACAACGTGCCTTAAAATTATTATGCACATGTCCATGTCCATCTCCGCAGGTCCAACCCAAGTCACATCATCTTTTGACTGACTCTTGCCTGAATAACTCCTGCTTCTCTTCAATCCACTCTCCATGTGGTAGACAGAGTAATTAAGCAAATGGATATAGGATAATGTCTCATGCTCACACACAAACTCCCCCAGCCACCGAACACTATCAGTGTCTTATTTCATGTAAAACGCAACCTAAAACTCTTAATATGATCTCAGGCATGCTTTAGCTCTCCTCACCAACTTCCCCTTGAATTGCTTTTCTACTCATTCGCTACAATGATTTCCCTCCTCTCATTGGTCCCTCAGGTATACCAAACTCTTTTCATCTCAGTGAGTCTGTACAACCTGTTCGCTCTGCCTGGAACATTCTTTCCACCACTCTTTGCCTGGCTAACACTGAGTCAGCTCTCAGTTCCAACAATACTTCCTCAAAGTGGCCTCTCTGCTATTCTGTCTCTGAAAGAGTTCTGAGAGCCCCGTCTTTCCTACTGTAACCTGTAGACCAGTTTGTATTAATAAATATATATTTATTTGTGTGTTGATTACAATAAATATGTGTTTATTATAATAAATATATATTTATTTAATGCTAGCTTTCTCTAGAGATATTTAATCTCCACAAGGCCCGTTTTGTTTACCATTGTATATCAATGGTTGTACTTCCTGGACCCTAGTAGATGCTCAATAATTATTTGTTGAATGAATATGAGGTAGATAACGACAAATTCTCCAACCTCGGGCCTGGATCAACTGTCTGCGTAACTGTCCCAAATCCCCTCCAGGCAGGGTGAATGGTTTACTCTGACAAAATTCTATTCGATAGCCCTCTGTGTTTACATTTACAGTGCTAGTAATGAGAGATATCATTAATATTCACTAATATCCCATGTCCCTCCACTTTGAGTTATAGATAGGATTGTACCTTCTTGCTGTGTTAGATTAAGTTTTGCCCCCAGTATCTGCTGCCTCTGTGTGATAAGATTACTCTACTTCCCCACCTTTGCCATCAGCCTTGGCCACTTGAGAGGTGGTGATCCTCCACATAGGAAGATTATGCTTCTCTGATATCAGATATTGACCATGAAACTCATTTTGGTCCACAAGTAGAAGTGAAGAATGCTACTCCCGAGCAGAAGCATTAGAGCTATTACATCAGTCCGCAGACTTTCTTTTCTATCTATAATGAGAATGACATTGTCCTACATAGAGGCTGCTCCTTCTGCCTGGAGCCCAGGGCATTAGATGACCACAGGATGTATGAGAGAGAAAAAAATCACTATTTCTGTAAACCTTGAGACTTGGGGGTTGATCATTCCCACAGTTTAACACAATCTAAGCTGAATGATCGACTTACGTCCTTAAAGTTATCTGCAACTGGTTCTGCCAACAAAATATGAGAAGTCATGTGTATCACTTCCAGGCAGGTTCAGCTTGGTTGAATCTTGCCAGGCTTGAGAAGTCAGAGCCTCTGGGCCCAAATGCAGTAAGACAGTAAAGAATCAGGAACAAAACATTAAGCATATTAGATATGTATGTTTTAGTAAGGAGAGAAAATGAGAATACAGCTGTACTTTGATCCTCTAACCCAAATCCATGCTGCTGGCCTTTGGGCCAGTAAGCATTTTTATTGGATAGGACCTGATCTGTAAGGGTCCTGAATCCCTGGCTATCTTTCTTTTTTTCTTTTTTCTTTTTTTTTTAAATTTTGAGACGGAGTCTCGCTCTGTCGTCCAGGCTGGAGTGCAGCGGCACAATTTCCACTCACTGCACGCTCTGCCTCGTGGGTTCACGCCATTCTCCTGCCTCAGCCTCCCGAGAAGCTGGGACTACAGGCACCTGCCACCACGCCTGGCTAATTTTTTGTATTTTTAGTAGAGAAAGAGTTTCACTGTGTTAGCTAGGATGATCTCAGTCTCCTGATCTTGTGATCCGCCGGCCTCAGCCTCCCAAAGTGCTGGGATCACAGGCATAAGCCACCGTGCCCGGCCGGATCCCTGGATATCTGAGACCACTTAGTCCGATCTCTGAGACCACTTAGTCCACAAATGATATGAAGGAGTACTTACTTCCACAGTTTGGCCCAAGACAGACCTCACAGGAGGAGTTCATGCTCTCTCTTTCTCTGCCTCCTGGTGGTCATTGGCGTGTCTCAGTGTGGGATTCAGAACCTTTTCCCTAGAAGGTGCCGAAAGAACGTCATTACTTTATTGGTAGGTGCACATGGCCAGGAAGTGTTTGGGAGAATGGCATAAAATACGTATAAAATACTGCCAAGCTCCATCTTCTGCTTTCAGAAACACTTCTTGATACTTGCTCTAATCCTGGCATTAACAAACATTATCTTCTTACAACCACCAGGTAAGGAAATTATTACTGTCTCCATTAAATAATGGGGACATAGGATCAGAGAGTATAAAGATCTTGCCAAAGGATGCAGAGCTAGTGAGTTGGGAACCTGAGATTTACAAATATTTGAATTCTTGCTTCTTCTTTTTGTCTCTCTCTCTCTCTATCCCTTCCATTCTGTGTTACTGAAACTGCACAGACCACTACTAATCTCTAATAGCTCCTTCTCTAAATCTCATCCCTAGGATCTTTTTCTTTGAAAACTCTTCTTTCTGGTCTCGTATTGAAGAATATTTTTCAGTCTCCTGAAAACAGTTCCTTTGTGACAAAAATTAGTTCTTACAAGTGTAATGGAAGAGCTCTGAGAGGCAAGCTTTTGGAATCAAAACAGCAGAACCTTCTTTCCCAATTCCTGTCGGTTACTCCGGCATAGGTTGTACCAGCAAAAATAAGCTTCGGGCCCACATAGGAAATCAGAGAGGCATAGGGCTCTGTTGGAGCTGCTGGCCCAAGACCTTCTTAGGTATCACCCAGTGTCCATCTGTGTACCACAGGTGCTGCAGAAGAGAAAAAGCCTGCTGCAGGCCCCTCTCTCCAGAACGTGTCCCAGAACTAATTGTGGGTGATGTCTCCTGAGTCAAAGAGCACACCATAATTAGGGGGACATGCTGGGGCGGCCACAGGCACCCACATCTTAGATGGTGCCACCCACTGTGCCTGCTGGCTGCTGCCATGTCTGTTCTCAAGCTGATCTACTGGCTCTTGATGGTGACTAATTGTCAGCTTGTGCTTTTGCTGGGTGTTTCAGGGCTTGTCGTAGTTGGGCCTTGAGGAAGCTCCTGGTGGAAATTTGAATGGCACATCTGAGTTCTGCCAAGCTTTGTACAGAAGCAGTGTCTTCCCACCCCTTCCTTGCTGTTTCCTCTCTTTTCAGTAGGTGCTGGCAGGAAAGGAAAGGATCTCCAGGCCCTAATTGAGGGAGAAGGTAGGTTCTGGGCATGTGAAGATGAGTCTTTAATTTAGGTCAGACAAATGACTGATTTTTGCAGTTGATGTCTGATTCTCATGCCTTATTCTTTAGCTCTGGAAAACTGACCTTCACAGACACAAGTTGGCATGAATGTAGGTGTTCCTTATCTGGTTCTACAAATGCTGATGCAGCACCATGCTTCTTACACAATATAAAAGTGAATCACAGCTGCCCCACCGCACGTCTAAGCAGCAAGGGACTTGAGTGTGAGGCCTTTGCTTACTGAAGGGGCAGAAAGGAAACCTGGGAAGAGCTTTGAGAGGGGAAAAGCAGCAAGCAGAGGGGCTTCTCCTTTCTCGGCGGGAAGTGAGAGACAGTGTCTCACTTTCCAGGGCTTTTGGTGGAGTTGGAGAAGGCAAGCCCATGGTCTGGCCCATTCTTAGTGACTTCTTGTCAGCACTGACTCACCTGGTTTGGTGTAGAATTAAGTTGGTATCACGCCACAGGAAACCACAAGGCCACAGAGGTGGGCAGGAGTGCCTGGCTCACCCTCCCTCTGCCTAGAATTGGCTTTTTTGAACTACTTTCTGACTTCTTCCCTCATCCTCACCCAGTCCACTTTTCCCACCTGTCCCTTTCTCAGCCCTTCCTTACGGATTCATTTGTCCATTTCTGGACTGCTTCCTTCCTTTAGCAAGCATGCTTTCCAAATCCCTTAGGAAGTGTTCCTTGTGAGATAGTTTCCAGCAATCATTTCTTAAGACAGAGGTCAAAATCTTGAGTCACTCCCATGAGACCTCCCATTTTCTGGAAAGTTCTAGTTCACTTAAGCCAGCATGTCCAATGATTGAGGTTTATTTAGGTGGAACTCACTTCCCTGTCCCTGGATTTTCATTGTTGATTGTTGTGGTTTTGTTTTTCACACATTGGGGATTTCCTTCCTGACTCTTCTTTCTTGGCCCCAATCCACTGCTGATTAAATATCTGTGTGGATCCTTCACCAGGCCCTGTGTAAGCTGCTCAGCTATGAGACCCACCTGGGTGCTCAGGTCTGAACCTCAGGGATCTAGTGGACTAGAAGGAGTGCTGATTCTAGAACTAAAAAGTGGGCTTCAAGTGCAAGTTCTGCTGCTTGGTCACTCTCAGAACCTTTTTCTTCAGGAGAAAATGAGACTTACAATATCATATATATGAAGCTGCCATGAAGTGATGTCTATAAATAAACCAGAATACTATATTAAACCATTATGCATGATCATAATAATGGCAAACAGGAAGGAAAAAGAAGAGTGATGAGGAGAATAAGCACAAGATGACTTTCTCTTCCGGGTGGGAGGGAAGCAACCTTAGGTAGACTGTTTGAGAAGAATCAGTGGCTTTTCTTTATTGAGTAGAAGTCATTGAGCAAGTATTTACTGATCACTACTACATGTTAGTGTGGATTCAAAAGCAAGTAAGATCTGGTTTCTGTGTGATATGCCATAATAGACACAGGTATAAAATAACAATGGACATGAATGAGAGACCAGTAAGTTTCCCTAGGTGTGATTATGTGGGGAGTCCAAGGCCATAGGCTTTGGAGAGCTGGTTGCATTTAAGCTGAGCTTTACATGATTTTATTAGGTGAAAGGGAGTTCTAGGCTGAGCAAATAACCTGGGCAAAAGCATTGAGGTGTAAAACTGGCAGTAAGTTCGGGGAGCAAAGAGTAGTCTATTGTGACCAAAGATGGTTTGTGTGGATGAGGTAGTGGGTGAGGTAGTGGGAACTGAGGCTGGAAGGTGGGCTGGGTCCAGATGGGTCCAGATGGCACAAGCTTGTGTGCTGAGGCCAAGGGGGGTTGTGCTGGGCTCTGTGAGTCCTCAGTGCCCTTGGAGTCCTTCTGTTTGCATTGCTTTGAGTTTTAGGAGGGATTTCCCCCTCAACTGTGCATTTTTGCAACTGTTCAACGTCTTTCCGTCCTCCTTGATTATATATATTCAAGCTGTGGGAACAGTACCACTTTCCAGGCCCACTCCCACATTTGCAGGGCTCAAGGCAAGGGTACAAATGGAGGCTCATCTGCTAGATGTTTTCATTCTTAACAGTTGTAAACTAACTTTAAAAAATGTTAAATCAGAATGTTCTATGGTCCTCACTTGACAAGTATACTTTTATAATCACCCTGAAGATCAGGTTATAATTGATCATTTTCAGACTCTTCAGAAAACTGGTTGTCCCTGTCCTCACCATACTATCTCCCCTCCCTAACTTGACTTCCTGTCCCTAGCTTTGCCCCATTCTGTGAGAATCCTTTCTCAAGCACATGGGTAGATAATACGGTCCACATATCTAAGCTATGCCCACTGCCCCAGTCGTCACCCCAGGGCACCTAGAGATACTCATCTTGGGAGCCAAGTGGTGGACATACCAGAAGCACAGGGCCCCTCTGCGGGGAGAGGCCAAGAGAAATGGCCAGACTGGGCCATGGGAGTGAGCTAGAGGTCACTGGGCAGGGGCCCTGATCCACGGGGCACGCTGTAAACAGAAAGTGACATAGGCTCTGAATGGTCACATTCCATAGGCCCAATGAACTTCTCACTCAGCCGGGAGAGGCACAGCCACAGGCATGCCAAAGTAGAGCCCTCTAAAGGGCAGACCTAGAGCAGAGCCACCTCTTGTCTGGGCCTCAGGGTGGGGCTATGATGAGCCACTTCTATCTTCGGTGAGTCCACTTTCCGGGTTACTGGGCTGAGTTGGTAGAAGCATCAGACTTTGTCAGCAGGTAGTGTTCTTACCACCTCCATTTCCCAGTGGATAGAGAATGCACTATATCGCTTGGTGGACAAGAGTCTTAGCATGACAGTATATTTTGTCATGCTACCAGAATATCAAGAAAATTTCAGAGGCTTACGGAAAGGAGGATTGCTCAAGGATATTCTATATTAGAAAATACTGGTTCAAACAGTTACATGAAAATGACAAGCATAGTCCAGGCGTGGTGGTTCATGCCTGTAGGCCCAGCACTTTGGGAGGCTGAGGCGGGTGGATCACTTGAGGCCAGGAGTTTGAGACTAGCCTGGTCAACGTGGTGAAACAGAGGCTCTATCAAAAATACAAAAATTAGCCAGGTGTAGTGGTGCATGCCTGTAATCCCAGCTACTCAGGAGGTTGAGGTAGGATAACCACTTGAACCCGGGAGGTGGAGGTTGCAGTGAGCCAAGATTGCACCACTGCACTCCAGCCGGGGTGACAGAGCGAGACTCCATCTCAAAAAAAAAAAAAAAAAAAAAGACAAGCACAATATGGACTGCAGAACTTTCATAATCTGGTATTATACTCTTTTCCTTAGCATTCCAGCTATTTCAATGCTGGACAAGTGGGAATATCCTGTAGCATGGACCCAACCTGCTCAGAAATGGTGAAGCTCAGATAATGTGAATAAACAGGCCACCAGAAAGGAGGATGCAAAAATATACACACACAAGTATTATCTCATGCCATAATAGCCATAAATGTTAGAGCTGGAAAGGTCCTTGAAGTTTTACAGATGGGAAAGGAGCTTGCCAAAAGTGACAGAGAGAGGAGCAGATCCTTGGGTTTCACCTGAGTCTCTTTTCCTAGACTGGGACTCTTTCCATGGTTTCATCACAACCTCATGTTTGGTTCCAAAATTCTCTAGACCAGTTAAATGGGGCCTCTGTCTGTTTATAACAAAGGCATGGAGAGGCTGATGAGATTTTCCCAGGAAAAGTACTCTTTTCTCTTTTGTCCTGAACAAGTTCACAATCTTTGCTCACAGACCCACCATTGAAGCCCTCCCATTTAGCCCCAGGCAAGGCACTCCATGTATTTCCTCGGAACTGCTGCTTCACTGGCACCCAAGTCATGGCTATGGGGCCATGGAATGCATTCAAGGAGCAGCCAGCACCCAGATTCTTGTGACCACAGTTCCTACTTCCACGTGGGATTCTGAGAATAGTAATGATGATCAGATAGACATGATGAATAGGGGAAGTTTAACATAGTGACAATACTGACACTGATCAAGACTAGAAAATTATAGTTGCCAGATCACTAAAATTATTGACTATTCTGGTCTGGCTACTTAGTTGCAGATGGAAGATAGCCAAGAACCACAGGGAGAGGAAGCTTGACCAGGAGGCCGTGAGCTGATCCCTGAGGTGACTGTGGTTGCCATTCTACGTTTACCATTCTTTGTGCCTGCCCCTCCTCTGCTTCTCCTCCTTTGGATCTTCTGCCTTCCCTCTCCTCTGCTTATGTGCTAAGTCTACAGATTCCTCTGCTCAGATCCACAGACATGACATATGGAGGGTCAAAACCTTCCCCATCCAACTCCATGTTCCTTCCAGGTTCCAGGGAGCTTCCAAGCCACCAGGGGCCACTAATGTCCAGAAGCCTCTGGTCCTCATGAGAGAACGAGGAGCAAATCCAAGCACTGGGCAGACCCTGTAAGAGTGCCGCACCTTCACCCTTCTCTGCATATCCTGGGCTCAGGGACCTGGGGGGAGTTGGCAGTGGCTAACAAGTTCTATTCCATCTGCTCCTTCTGGCAGAGTGGACCTGGAACCTGGGGCCCTTCTCTAGGTCCCCCAGAGCCAAACTATCAAATGAATGACAGCTAAGATTCTATCGACTTCCCACTGTCTGATTCTTTTCTTTCCCTGTGACATTTTTACACTGTGCATTTTAATTTGGGTTTGCAGAATTTCACAAGATTCTTGTTCGATTTCCTTCCTCAAAACACTTTATTGTGATTGTAACATTGAAAACAGAGAAACAAACCACCTCCATGTGTTTTCTTAAGACAGGCCTGAAAGCCTTGGAGCCTGCTGTGTCACACTACACGCTGTTTCATCCTCTACTCTCCTCACTCTGATTCCTTTAAGGCCAAACTTTCTCACTGCTGCTGCCAACCCTGTGTTAGTGAGACTCAATGAGATGGTTTTTCCTCTGCCCCCCACGCCTATACAGTGTAAAGGGGCCACCCTGGGTGGTGTCCAGCTAGGAAAGCCCATCTAATCTCTATTGCTGTCAGAAGATTCTAGAATCACAGGGGCTTGGGTTCGAATCTTGATTATACCTTACCAGCCATGTGACTTTTTATGACAACTCTGAGTCCAGCCAGCTTTCTTGTTTATTAAAAAATGTATCTCTCTCATAGGGATTTTTTGAAAAGTAAATGAGATGAATATGGAATGCCTGGCACATATTACCATCTTCATAAACTTTTGTCCTCCTCAAACTGTCTCTCACTATGAGGTGATTTTGCCTTGGCCAGCAGGCTGGAGGCCTCCTGGGGAAGCATTGAAAGCAAGAAATTGTATCTCCTAAAAGAAATTTACGTTACTTGCTAGATCAATAAAGAGATACGAATGTCTTAATTTACCCAATCCTCATAAAACGCACCAAAATAAAGCTAATGATACAAGAAATCCCCTTAAAATTTTCAACAAGGCTTGCTCAGTATGCTGAGAGGCAACTGTATTATTGTAGCTCATGAGATAAAATTTATGTTTCAGAAAATGCTAAATATTGTGTCATGAACTTTCAAAATTACTCACGAATAGCCAAAATCTTAAATATTAACCCACAAATGCCAAACATCAACTTACTTTCAAAGCTCTGGAGAGAGGGGCAGATATTTTCCAAAAGTGTGAAAAAGGGTGGAAGGAAAGGTCCCATCAGAAGACAATATTGGCCAGGCATGGATCAAACCACCAGCAAGTGATTCCTGCAGTAGGGAAGACTCTGTGGAGAATGTCAGTCCAGTTTTCATTTCCTCTCCCTGAGTGTTGGGAAAACTAAACTTACTCTGGAGAACAGATCTGAGGTTGTCAGCTTGCTCTCTGTCCCTGATTGTTTTGGGGAATATGCTCCTTTTGGGGGTTATATGCCTAGGGATGCAAACAGTAGTTTAATGAACTTCTTTTGCAGGAGAAAAGGGGTTCTTTTCTTTTAAAAGTAAAATAAAGAAAATAACAGCATTAGCAATACTGAGTTCCTGTGGAGAGTTCCAGTACAAGAACAAATTTAGAAGAGGAACAGCAGGTGATCTTCCTGTAGCGTTTTGTGCTCTAAATTGACTTCTTAGAGGCCATTGTAATAAAACTAGGAAGTTGGCCCAAGAGATCTGGAGGAAGTGCTCAAGTTTTCATATTATACCTATTTCAAATATATCAATATATCAGCCTGCATTTTGCATCTGTGTTAGGCCATTCTTGCATGGCTACAAAGAAATACCCGAGACTGGGTAATTGATAAAGAAAAGAGGCTTAATTGGCTCATGTTTCTGCAGGCTGTACAGGAAGCATGGTGAGCGCATGTGCTCAGCTTCTAGAGAGGCCTCAGGAAGCTTTTAATGATGGCAGAAGGCTAAGGGGAGCAGGCACGACACATGATGACAGCGGGAGCAACAGAGAGAGACGGAGTCTCCACACACTTTTAAAAAGCTGATCTCATAACTCACTCGCTATCATGAAGACAGCACCAAGCCGTGAGAGATCTGCCCCCATGACCTAAACACCTCTCACCAGGCCCCACCTTCAACACTGAAGATTACATTTCAACATGAGATTTGGGTGGGATAATTATCTAAATCATAATAGCATCCTTGCTCTGTGGAGTGGTGAATTTTAGGAAGGTGAGTAAGAAGCTTGGGTTCAGGTTTTGCAATGCTGGCCCTGGAGTTTACTCAATGCCCAGCATAGTGCCTGACATATGACAGAGTGTCGTTATGGTTGATCAATAAATGGATGTGTAAATATTGCCTAGTGTAGAAGTTGCTCTGGAATCCATCCTTAAAACATAGTATGGGAGTGGGGACACTTAAGGTTGAAGACCTGGGGATGAAAAATAAGTTCTCCTGAGGAGCCTGTGAACCCCAGTGATACCATTCGCACACACAGCTTTCCATGTGGGCCAAGCCAGACATTCAAGCTATGCTCCTTTGCCTTTAACTAAAACCTGGTTCTGATATCGTTTTCATTCATTCATTTGTTATTCAGCAAATACTTCTTGAATATAATAGTGTGCCAACCATATACAGGTAGAGTTTAGCATTGAATAAAACAGATAATATCTCTACCTTTGTGGAATTTATTGTATTAGTGAATGTAATACTAGAGGCTATAATAGATAAACCCAGAAATCTCAGTGAGCAAGCACAATAGAAATTTATTTTTTGTTCCTGTAAAGTCAATAAGCAACAAGGGTAGAGAGAAATGTTCAGCTCATTGTATTCATTTAAGCACTTGAGTTTATTGAAAGCTCTGCTGTCCTTAATTTGTGACTTCCAATGTCACCCTGCTCATTGACATCTGTTGTCAGACAGTAGAAAAGACAGAATGGGAGCCTGGACATTGGGCACATCACTTTTACCCATATTACATTCATCAATATTCAATTATGTGGCTTTAGCCATATATAAGGGAGCTGCAAAATGTAGCTCCTGGCTGGGTAGTGACTTCCTAGCAGAAACTCTTCATTAGAGAAGGAGAGCATGAATATTTGGTGGGAAGATTGACATTTCTGCCACATTCACATTCTGTTGGGTGCAGGAAGACAGACAATAAACATATAAGTGAGTACACTATGTAGCATTTCAGATGATAATAGGAAAAATAAATCAGGGGATGGGAATTAAGGGTGCAAATAGTTGTAATAATAATTTTCTCCAATGGCTATTCATTGGTCTATATTGACTGCAGATCATATGTGAGTTGAACCTTGAATAAGTGAAGAGGTAAGGATTTTCCTTCCTGAATTGTGCAAGAGCAGCTCATATTGGAAAGAGAAACTTTACTTTGTGTCTAGCTAGCCACCAAACCCACATGGTGGTTGCCACCACGACTCTGTGGTGACAGAGTTTTTTGGGTGAAAAATACATTATAAAAAACATAAGGATTATGCAGACGGATTAAAATGGGTTTACATTTGCTTCGGGGCCTTTTCTATTCCCCCAGCCTTTGTGTATTTTCAGTGAAGACCCAGGCTGAAGTTTTCATGCTTTTAGTTTTGACTCTGTGTCCATTTTTTTCATAATCTCAGCTTCCTGATTATAAGAGGATTCTCCCAGATGAGCATTTGCTTGCTTGATTGATTTCTCAGTAGTAATAAAGTAATGTGACCTTTATTTTAAGGAACACTAGCTGGTTAACTAACAAAAGTTTAGTTAGAAAGGAACTAGTAAAGGAAGTTAAACGATGCTAAGAATATATGAAATGATGGAAGAAACTTCTGTGTTTAGTAAAAGGCAGATGCTTAGATATTTGTGAAAACATAACTCATCCCTTGCATTGTGGACACAATTCAAGAAACATTTTTTGATACTTCTATAGATCTGGCTATATGCTAGGCACCAGTGAAATAGTGGTAAACACAGTTTTGCTCCTAATCTCAGAGGCCCACTGTCTAGGCACGAGACAAAGATACTTTACTGACCAGAAGGCTGAATTTCAGCCACACTAAGAAGGGTCATAAGTGCTATGCTAATAATCCTGGTTTTACTAGTGAAGAACCATTGAAGAGATAATTTTTCCGTTGGGAAATGGGTGATGGTTGTAGAAACTGGCATTTGCTTGTCATGTGACAGTTGGCAAGTCAACCTCTCTGACTCTCACTTGCTTTTGTCTGAAAAAGGAAGGTAATAATAACTTCCTTGCTTACCTCACAGGGTTATCATAAGGATCAAATGAAATCAAGATGTGTGAAAGAAATGTTATTCATATGTTAAGTACTATTATTAGGATTAGTTAATAATATAGAAGTCTGAGAGAACAAAGGAGTATTGGGTGTTGACTAGTGATGCTCTGAGAATATGGCAAAAATCTTTCATCCAGAGTGAATATACGTAGGAGTGAAACCAGTCTTGGTTAAAAAAATCTGAACAATGGAATATATTGAAAAAAGTTTTTTTATTTTAAAGTAAACTTTGCTGTAAAGAAAGAAAATGGATAAGAATGCCCTTAGTTTACAGACAAGAATGTACATCTGGTTGAAAAGGACAGAGCAGACTGGGAAGAAGCTGCTGCAGAGGCAGGATAAAGGCCAGCAGTGACTTCTAAAGAGAGCCAGAGACACAGCCAGGGCACAGAGGGCCAGGGCATGAATTCAAAAGCACTGAAGTATCCACAGCTGCTGGTCTAGCTCTGAACAACCTTTCAGAGAACACTCCATAGTCTTTCTTGAATCATCTTCCTCCAGAAAGTACTTGGCCCTGAGGGAGCTCACGCTTCAAAAAATAAGTTATGACTCTTGGCAACATTTTTACTTTTCTTATCTTTTGTGATTTCCTGAAAGTGTGGCTCCCATTGGGAAGAGGTCTGTGTCCAGAAGGCCTTGGAGCTTATCTGGATTTTCTGTGAATCTTAAAACCTCACATGTCAATGCAGTGTATATTAAAAGCCAAAACATCTCTTCGGAGAATAAGGTAAGTTAATGTAATACAATGTACGTCACAGTTGGTCTATTCCCAGGTGGTAAAATTCCATTACTTCAGTCAAAATTTCAGAATTCATCCTAATGTGAAAAGCATATACAGTAGATATTCAGTATGGAAAAAGTTTTGACTTTAGTTTTTTTTTCCTTCATTTATACTATATGGAAAAGTATCAAAGAGACTGATGTCAGCAAGATGGTGGAATAAGATTTTTCAGCACTCATCCTTTTGCTGAAACATCAATTTAAACAAATATCTATGCAAAAAAATGCCTTCACAAGAGCTAAGAATACCAGTAGAGAGACTATAGCACCTGGGTACAGCATAGAAATGAGAAAAGATGCACTGAAGAGGGTAAGAAGAATAGTTTTACATTATCTGTGTTACCACTTCCCCAACTCTAGGCAGAACAGTGGAGAGAGACATCCTTCACTTGGATATCTCTCCAAGATACCCAAGGAGATATCCAGAGAGAGGAAGTGAGCACTAAACTTTGCCTTGGACCCAATCCACTTGGGGATTAAACCTCCAAACCCACTCTGATGCCAAGTGTGACCCCACAGCTTCAGGTTCCACCTTAGCATCCTGAGCCAGCTCCTGCACACTCAGGTTCAAAACTTATCCCAGCACCGGGTCAATGCCTACAGACCCAGACATCAAATGTCAGTGGAAATAGGCTCCAGGCTTGCCCTCACCAACTCAGACTAGGCCTACTGCCCCTAGATTCAATCAACAGGTCTACCCCAGTGATCCTGACCCCAGGCCCACTCACCTGCTGACCTAGGCATCAGGCCAGTCTTTCTGAAGACTGCAGCAGAAAGTCCACCCTCAGATTATACCAGACAACCTGTCCCAAATCTCTGGATGGGCTGGCTGGTGAAAAACTTTCCTAGACAAAGCCAGTTTGCAAATACTGGAATAAGTCACTACTTCTTTAAATGCTCAGATATCAATAGAAGGAAGAAAGAAACGTGAAAAAGCAAGTTGATAGAACACCACCAAAAGAATAATCTCCCAGTAGCTGACCTCAAGGAAATAGAGATATAAAAACTGCTTGACAAGGATTTCAAAATAATTGTTTTAAGGAAGTTCAGCCAACTTCAAGAAAATATAAGGAAATTCAAAGAAATCAGGAAAACAATGCACGACCAAAATGAGAAATGTAACAGTGGTATTGAAATTATTTAAAAAGACAGAAATTCTAGAGCTGAAAAATATAATGAATAAAATGAAAATGCAATAGATAGTATCAAAAGCAATATTCATTAAACAGTTGAAAGAATCTGTGAGCTAGAAGACAGGTTATTTGAAAACGTACAGCCAAAGGAGAAAACAAATGATAAAAGGAATTTTAAAAGCTTATGGGTCTTATGGGACAACCTCAAAAGTGCAAATTTTGAGTCATAAAATCTCAAGACAGAGACAATGGGGATATAAAGCTTATTTAAAGAAATAATAGCAGAAAATTTTACAAATATGGGGAAAGATATAAATACACAGGTAAAGAGGGTCAAATGTCTCCAATAAGTTTCAATTAAACAAAATTATACCAAGGCACATTATAATCCAACCATTAAAAACCAAAGAGAGAATCCTGAAAGTAGCAAGAAAAAAGAAGCAAATAACATATCATAGAGTTCCGATGAGTTTAGCAACACATTTATCAGCAGAGACCTTAAAGGCCAGGGATAGTAGGATGATATATTCAGGATGCTGAAGAAAAAACTCTGCCAACCAAAAATATTGTACCTCAAAAGTTGAAATAAAGGAGAAATGAAGGAGAGATAAAGACTTTCCCAGACAAAAACTGGGAAGGATGTTTATATTGCTAAGCTTGTCTTACAAGAAATGCTAAAGGAAGTTCTTCAAACTGAAAGACAAGAACACTAATTAGTAATACAAAAACATATGAAAGTGTAAAACTCACTGGTAAAAGTAAACATACAGTCAAATTCAGAACACTGATTCTGTAATGGTGGTATGTAAATTGCTTATATATTTAGTATGAAGGTTAAGAGACAAAACTATTAAAATAATGACTACAATAATTTTAAGAGATATACAATATAAAAGATGTAAATTTCAGCATCAAAAACATAAAATGTGAGGAAGGATGGAGCAAAAGTTTAGGGTTTTGTATGCAACCAAAATTAGGTTGTTATCAGCTTTAAATGTTATAACTTTTATAACTTTAAGATGTTTTATGTAAGCTTCATGGTAACCATAAGGGAAAAACCTACAGTAGATACACGTAAGACAAAAAGTAAGCAATCACAGCATAACACTAGAGAAAATCACTTAATCACAAAGTAAGGAAACAAAATAGGCGAAAAGCAACAAACGATCTATAAAACAACCAGAAAACAATAAAATGGCAGTAGTAAGTCCTTACCTATCAATAATTACTTTGAAAATAAATAGATTAAATTTTTAAATCAAAGGACATAGAGAGGCTGAATGGAAAAAAAAATTAAAAAAACAAGACCCAACTATATGCTGCATACAAGAAACTCGTCTCACATTTAGGACACACATAGACTTCAAGTGAAGGGATGGGAAAAAATATGCATGCAAATAAAAACCAAAAAAGAGCAGGTTGGCTATTCATATATCAGATAAACTTTAAGTCAGAAACTGTAAACTAAGGCAAAAAATTATTATATAGAGAAAGGGGCTCAATTTATCAAGAGGATATAACAATTGTAAATATATATGCACCCAACACTGAGACAGCTAAATATAGGTCTAATCCCAACACTTTGAGAGGCTAAGGTGGTCAGATCACCTGAGGTCAGGAGTTCACGACCAGCCTTGCCAACATAGTGAAACCCTGTCTCTACTAAAAATACAAAAATTACCTGGGAGGGTGGCATGTACCTGTAATCCCAGCTGCTTGGGAGGCTGAAGCAGGAGAATTACTTGAACCAGGGAGTCGGAGTTTGCAGTGAGCCAAGATCACGCCACTACACTCCAGCCTGGACGATAGAGCAAGACTTCATCAAAAAAAAAAAAAAAAAAAAAAAAAAAAAAAAAAAAAAAAAAAAAAAAAGCACAATGAGATATCATCTCACACCTGCTGGAGTGGCTATTACCAAAAAGATGAAAGATAACAAGTTTTAGCAAGGATGTAGAGAAAAGGGAACCCTTGCATGCTGCTGGTGGGAATGTAAATTAGTACAACCATTATGGAAAACAGTATGAATAGTCCTCAAAAAAGTAAAAATAGAGCTTCCATGTGATCCAGCAATCCTATTATAGGGTGTCTACCAAAGGAAATGAAATCAGAATGTCAAAGAGATATCTGTATTTCTATGTTCACTGCAGCATTATGCACAATAACTAAGATACAGAATTAAGCTGTTAACCAATAAATGGATAAAAAATGTGGCATACATACACAATAAATACTATTCATCTCTATAGAAGAAGAAAATCTTGTCATTTGCCATAACATGCATGTTCCTGGAGGACATTATTTATATGAAAGAAGTCACATACAGAAAGACAAATACTCAATGATCTCACTTATGTGTGGAATCTAAAAAGGTGGAATTCATAAAAGTTGTGAGCAGAATGGTGGTTGCCAAGGGCTGGGAGGGGGAGGGTTTTGGGGAAATTTTGTCAAAATAAAGAATTTCAGTTACACAGAAGGAATAAATTCAAGAGATCTGTTGTACAACATGGTCACTGTAACTTAATAATGATGTGTAATTTGAAAATCTCTAAGACAATTTAACTGTACTCACCAGAAGAAATGATAAATATGTGAGGTAACTTGTATGTTATTCAGCTCAATGGAGCTATTTAACAATGTATATGTATTTAAAAAATCATATTATACATGATAAATGTGTATGATTTTAATTTGTTAATTAAAGAAATAAAATCAAGTCACAGAGAAATAAAATGATGGCAAATATTTTGCTAAATAATAAGCAATCATACTAATTCAAGTTTTTGTCAAATGTCAGTATTTGGGGTTTCAACTAGTTATTACAGGGCTGAAAATTCTGCATGACAACTCAAACCCTTTCGAAAATTTATTTCACTTTTATCTTTCAATGCTCCATAGTAATAGAGAGGAATTTCACCTGTAGATAAAAGAGGGGTTGAAGATTTGCTGAGTGGGGAGAAGCACACCAACATTAGTTTCTCTTGTGGACAACAGATTTAATCTATGTTTTATTTCATTCTGCTAAGAGTTAACCCTTACAGGCTGGACGTGGTGGCTTACGCCTGCAATCCCAGCACTTTGGGAGGCCGAGGCAGGAGGATCACGAGGTCAGGAGATCAAGACCATCCTGACTAACACGGTGAAACCTGGTCTCTACTGAAAACACAAAAAAATTAGCCGGGTGTCTCAATTAAAAAAAAAAAAAAAAAAAAAAAAA
>NW_016815947.1:588226-593530 GCF_001698545.2 Rhinopithecus bieti | reverse complement strand
AAAAAAAAAAAAAAAAAAAAAAAAAAGAGTTGGTCCTTACAAAGCAAGTATGGTCAACTCCATTTTGTAAATGAGAATATTGATGCCAAGAGAGAGATTTTTGCCAAAGGTCACACAGAAGTGGTGGAGCTAAAATTCAAGCCAGCCTATGCAACTCCAAAGTCTGAGCTCTTTCCTCAGCCCATCCCTTTAGCTTTTCCTGGAACATTGGCTGGGGAATGCCCAGGGGGAGGGCTTGTTAAACTGGGTAGATTAGTGCATACAGGAAAAGCCTCTCAATCAAAGAGGTGTGAGGGTTTGGAAGAATTGACTAATTACAAAACATTATTTAGCTTCAGTCCCTTTCTCCCCAGCTCCTTCCTTCTTTCTTTCAGGGCAGAATTTCTCCAGCTTGGCTCTATTGACATTCATTGTTGTTCATTTTATTGGGGTGGGACTGTTTTGTGGTTTGTAGGATGTTTAGTGGCTTTACTGGCCTCCATCCATTAAATGCCAGTAGCATCCCTCCCCAGTTGTGACAATAAAATATATCCCTAGACATTGCCAAATGGCATCTGGGATAGGGAATCTCCCAGATTTAACAACCGGTTTTGGTTTTGTCTTTGTTTTTGAGATGGAGCCTCACTCTGTCTCCCAGGCTGGAGTGTAGTGGCACGATCTTGGCTCACTGCAACCTCTGCCTCCCAGGTTCAAGTGATTCTCCTGCCTCAGCCTCCAGAGTAGCTGGGATTACAGGTGGGCCACTGCTCCCGGATGATATTTGTATTTTTAGTAAAGATAGGGTTTCACCATGTTGGCCAGGCTGGTCATGAACTCCTGACCTCAGGTGATCCACCCCCCTTGGCCTCCCAAAGTGCTGGGCTTATAGGTGTGAGCCACTGTGCCTAGCCAACAACCAGTTTTATAGTGACCAACCATCCCAGTTTGCCCTGGACTGAAGGATTTACTAGGATCTCTGAGGCATTTGTCAGGGATTCAAGGCTGAAACTAGGATAGTCCAGGGCAAACTGGGATATTTGGTCAACCAACAAGGAAAGTTTCTTCTCCTGGTTAAATTAAGGCTGTGGTGGGAGGGGGCATTGTGTTGATTGTGTGGTTGTCCTGGCAGCCTTCAGTTTCTCTAAGCTGTTGCTATATCAAGTACATCTGCCTAATACTCCTTTCTTCCCCCTCAGGTAGCCTGCTAGGGTTGTAGGGGAGGCGTCCTACCTAAGGAAGGCTGGCTGAGCCACTATATGGGTCATTACAGGACAGAAGAAGACCAGAGTGAATGCTGGCCTCTGTGTGTGTGTGTGTGTGTGTGTGTGTGAGAGAGAGAGAGAGAGAGAGAGTGTGTGTGTGTGTGTGAGAGAGAGAGAGAGAGAGAATGTGTGTGTGTGAGAGAGAGAGTGTGTGTGTGTGTGTGAGAGAGAGAGTGTGTGTGTGAGAGAGAGAGAGAGAGATGTGTGTGTGTGTGTGAGAGAGAGAGAGTGTGTGTGTGTGTGAGAGAGAGAGAATGTGTGTGTGTGTGAGAGAGAGTGTGTGTGTGAGAGAGAGAGAGAGTGTATGTGTGTGTGTGTGTGTGTGTGTTGAACTAGAGAACTGGTAGGGGCAGTTGGGAGGGTGCTGGACTGCAGAGAGCCCATTAGTGCTGCTCCAGTGGATGTGCACATCTGTGTTTACACTGACAGTTAATGGATATCGGATGGGGAAAGGTTTTTTTCAGCTATATGTTACTGCAGCCTATAACTATGTGGTATGAGCATTTTAATATCTTTGGTGTTTTGAAATACTTTTATGAGCTACTCTGACAACTTGTCAAGGATATTTTCCTGAGAGAAACAAATAAAAGACAAATCTCAAAAATAGTTTGCTATTAGGATTTTATTTGTTGAGATGTTGAAGATGTCTTTTCAACAGTGATAAATGTTTTGGTTCTTTGCAAATTCACAAAGCACTTCCAAAATGTCATTTGTCCCTCATACTTCTATTCTTGATGTCATTCTATGATCCTGTACATGATGAAAACAATCTGAGTTCTGAAGGTGGTAAGTAACATGCTGAGGTCAAATGCCAGAATTTGAGTCAGGTTCATGGGGCTCCATTTCCTGTGACCTCCCTACTCCACCAGGCTGCGAAAGAATGACTCTTGCATTCATATACTCAGTCTGTGTTTCTGTAAACCTGAATGGTAAAATGATGGAGGGCGTGAATCAGCTCTATTAGCAGTGACTCTGACAATGGTCCTTCCCCTCTTCTGTCTTCCCCTTCTCTGTCTTGCAGCAAGTGGGAGGACAAAGGTTTCATGAGAGCAGTGCCCAAGACCCACAGTCATCTAGCGCCAAGGCAACAACCCTACTGATATCTGGATGTATTTTCCTGTGCTCTTTGACACAGGTGTGGAGATTGTAATTTGCTGTGCATGATTGTTTGCGCTTTCCTTGATTATGTAAACCAGTGGCTTTTGCCAAGAACTCTTCGTGCCCTGAAGCTCTGAGCTGGTTCCCTCCTATTGGTGGACCTTATTTCATTTTATTGGGAGGCATAACTTTCAAGTTACAGAGCAGTGATAATTACCTGCCAGTGTCTCTTAGGAGTGAGGTACCTGGAGTTGAGGGACTCCAACCTGTGGCAATGACAGCAGACGAGTTGGTTTTCTTTGTGAACGGCAGAAAGGTAAGTAGGAGCTGACCTCTGGTTTGGTGTCCCTGCTCCCTGGGAGGGGACATCTGTCGTCTGGAAGAGCCATATCTTGTTCTCTGTCTTTCCTGTTCCCTCTTAATTGTTATCCTGTCTTTCTCTCTCTCCCTTTAAAGGTGTTGCTGCATTTTGGTAACACTGGGGAAGAAGACCTTCTCAGGGCTAGAGCACAGACAAGACACTCAGAAGGCAAAGGAATGAGGGAGAGAGAGGCAAGCAGAGAGGCATCTGTGAACTAGCTGCCAACTCTCTGCAGTAGTGGAGATTGGCACAGAATGAGAAAGGGGAGTTGAGTTCTAGGTGAGATTTGAGGTCATCACTACACTTCTATTTCTGGGTTTAATCAAATATATCCTAAAATTTACGTTGTTCTCTTTACAGAGAGAAGGAACAGGAATGTGTTTTCTTGCTTTTATCAGGATATAAGATGTACTCAGCCTTTGAATCTAATATATTATATATATAGGTTTAACAGCCAGTCCTGATTCACTGTGTGGTGACATATACTGACACCTTATGGCAAACCACAATTATTTTTTTCCATAAAGGGCATCTCCCACATTCTCCGCACTCCCCACCCCCACACACTTAGTTCTACAGGTAAGTTGCAAATCTCTTACCTACTTGAATTTACCTTATTGGTGCACAGGGACTTAGGGAAGGTGACATGGATAGCAGCCCTTGGACAAGAGTGAGAATCTTTGCAAATTTTAATGTGGTGCAGGGAGACAGGGGGCAAGCATATTACATGGTCCCCAGCCTCCATTTGCCCCCCTACAACACTGCTGAGATGCTCACACCTGTTCAACTCCCCACTTGGAAATGAAAAGGATAGTAAAAGAGTCCCATAGTTGCACATTGTAACTAACTGTGTGGACAGTGTGTGATGAATGTGCCCAATGTGTCCCCCAAATAAGGGCAATTTTATTTGTCTTGCTATATTGGCACTTTTGCATTGAGTTGAGAAACTTTTGATGTAATTTTGAGTGACTTTTGATGTAATTTTCAAGAATGATAATGTGCTTCACAGGACTCCTAGGTCTTAAATTTCCAAGATGTGTGTGGGTGACCGTAAAATATATTTCATGAGCTGTTTCAGCATCGGTGCTCCAAAGATTGACGGATTTCCTTTGAGTGGTGCCTTTGGGAGGTGCTGGGGAATGGGGACAGCCATGTTCTTCTGGGTTCAGAGTTTCCTCTCTGAGCTGCCTGGCACCAACCCAAGAAATAGGGCAAAGCTTTCAAGTTGATGGTAGTAAGATTTTGCATCCAACATTTCAAACAACTTCTTTCATTCAGCAATTACAGTGCAGAAATTTAGGAAACCATTGTACAACTGGCTTTCTAGGAGACCTACTTACACAAAGACATCTCTGGAATTTTTATTAGTAATTTTTACATTGGGTAAACAGCTAGATTCAATGAATTGCAAGGTCATGTCTTACTCTAAGGTTTTATTGTTTATTAAACCAAACCATTGGTTAACGTGTGAAAGTATACGTTTCTGCTCTTCTTCAGGGATGGCTTGCTGTTATGCACTAAATCTAGAAAGAAGCATTTCAAGGTAAATCTGGTTTGGGGAAAATTATTTTCCCTTGCATTTTACTTTCACTTTAGGAAAGTAATTTTAAATTTTTAAGTGGTACCATCACATCAAACCCTATTATTTCTAGAAGCTTCTACTACTGCCAGTTTCTGTGATGACTATCCATGTTTGTAATTTATAATGGTGTAGCATGTTCAGAAACTTCAAGAAAGGTAGAAGGGCAATGCAGAAAGTAATTATGTGAAAGCAGTGCTGTAAAAACAAGGCCAAGCAAGGGAATTCCTGGGCAAACAATGACAGCTGTGAGAATGTTATTCTCATTTTTATTCGGAAGATATTCTAGACCTTTTGTTACAGGAATTGTGCAAAGTAGTTACCAAAGAAGCTGTAAGAACTTAGTGACTCATTCTTAAATGTGAGCCCCTACTCCTCTCCTTGTTTTGTACCACTGTCCAGGACTCTGTCTTCACTAAATGGGGTCCTGCAGAAGGTGTTAGATGCAAAAAGTCGAATACCTCTAGGGCCTTCTGTGGTGGTGATGAGCCTTGATGACTATTGTTTTCACATCTTCTTTTGTTCTAGAGTCAGAGTCAAAGGGAAGGAACTGTCCAGTATTTTTTTTTTTTTTTATTGTAATGACAGCCTTTTTGCAAGGCAGCATTCTAGCTTTTCTGAGTAGTCACTCTGTCTAGGGGAGACTGTGGCACCTGGAAGAATCTGGGAGTGCAGGGGCCATTGAAAATAATATGCTAAGAATAGATAAGGCTCAAGGACAATATCTCTAGCTAGTTGCACTTTCAATGAACTCCAGTAGTCAAGGACAGTATCTCTAGTTGAACTTTTAATGAACTCTAGTAGGCTCCAAGAAGGCAGACAAAATAAGAAAGAACTTAGAGACAAGGAACTAAGCAGAAGGTTATATCTGGGTGCAGAAAGTTTGTTTTGCATTGTGTTATTTTTGCTGACGTGGGATTTATGGAGTATAAATAAAGTGAGGCGGAGGCTCTAGGCGCGGCCGCCATGTTCTCTGTTTGTCTTTGTCTCTTGTGTCTGTTCATTCTCCACCACCCCCGGCACGG
>NW_016815947.1:565141-584581 GCF_001698545.2 Rhinopithecus bieti | reverse complement strand
TGCAGGGGCCATTGAAAATAATATGCTAAGAATAGATAAGGCTCAAGGACAGTATCTCTAGCTAGTTGCACTTTCAATGAACTCCAGTAGTCAAGGACAGTATCTCTAGTTGAACTTTTAATGAACTCTAGTAGGCGCCAAGAGGCAGACAAAATAAGAAAGAACTTAGAGACAAGGAACTAAGCAGAAGGTTATATCTGGGTGCAGAAAGTTTGTTTTGCATTGTGTTATTTTTGCTGACGTGGGATTTATGGAGTATAAATAAAGTGAGGCGGAGGCTCTAGGCGTGGCCGCCATGTTCTCTGTTTGTCTTTGTCTCTTGTGTCTGTTCATTCTCCACCACCCCCAGCACGGTCCCCAATATGGGAAGATTTGGCAGGTAGGGTGCAGCCAAAGGTGTCTACAAGTGATCCCTACAACAAGTGAGTGTTGGCTGCAGAGATCCTCACGGTAACTTTCACTCACTCACTCACTCATCATTCACTTGCTCACACCCCATATAGTCAACCTTTATCAAGCTCCTTCTGAGGCCTCAGACAGTGGGATATGCACTGGAGGAATAAGATCTCTAAGATCAGGCATTTGCCATTTTGGAGCCTATAGATTAGTTGGAGAGATGGATTATAATGAGACAAAGTAATACATTCTGAAATGTATTTCACAGAAAACTAGCAGCATGAGATGCTCTCCTTGGATATTCTTAAACCACTTATCACAGTGTATGGTATATACTAGGTGTCCAACTAGTGTGGATGGAATAAGTGGATGAATTTTTAAAATTTTGAGAAATCCTGTACTAAATAAATTACTTCTCTAACTTTGTATTTTACAATTATTTTATGTTTAAAGAAAAATTGCAAGAAGAACACAAGGAAGTATTAAATACCCTTTATATACTTTACCAACTGTTAACGTTTTGCCACATTTGCTTCATCATTCTCTCTTTCTTGCTCAGGACACACACACAGATACACAAGTATATATTATAAGTACATAAATAATTATATATAAATGTACATAATTAATATAAATGAATATATAGTATAAGATAGATTTCTGAACCATTTGACAGTAAGTTTCAGACATCATGTTCCTTTACCTCTTATCCTATGAATAAATATATTCTTTTCTTCTTTTTTTTTTTGTGACGGAGTTTCGCTCTGTCACCAGGCTGGAGTGCAGTGGCATGATCTCGGCTCACTGCAACCTCTGCCTCCCGGGTTCAAGCGATTCACTGCCTCAGCCTACAGAGTAGCTGGGATTATAGGCAACCACCACCACACCCAGCTAATTTTTTGCATTTTTAGTAGAGACAGAGTTTCACCATCTTGGCCAGGCTGATCTTGAACTCCTGACCTCGTGATCCACCCACCTCGGCCACCCAAAGTGCTGGGATTACAGGCGCGAGCCACTGCACCCAGCCAGAATAAATATATTCTTACAAAACTATAGTCCATTTATAGAAATCAGGAACCTTAGCTTTGGTGTGATACTATAAACTTTATGCAAATGTATTCCGATTTTCCCAAAACTGGCATATATAACTCTCCAGCCCCAGCTCGGAATCCAGGATTATGCCTTGCAGCTGGTTGCCATGTCTTTAGTCTTCTCTAATCTAGAACAGCTCCTCAGCTTTCCTTTGTCTTTCATGACATTGGTGTTTCTGAAAAGAACAGGCCAGTTATTTTTTAGAATGTTCCTCATAGTGAATTGTATTATGCTTTCTTATAATTAGATTCAGAGTCTGCATTTGGGAGGCAGGAATACCACAGAAGTAATGTGTTTTTCTCACTGCATTCTATCATTAGGTTATTAGGGTTTTTTTGTTTTGTTTTGTTTTGAGATGGAGTCTCGCTCTGCCACCCAGGCTGGAGTGCAGTGGCGGGATCTCGGCTCACTGCAAGCTCCGCCTCCCGGGCTCACGCCATTCTCCTGCCTCAGCCTCCCGAGTAGCTGGGACTACAGGCGCCCACCACCTTGTCTGGCTAGTTTTTTGTATTTTTTTAGTAGAGACGGGGTTTCACAGCGTTAACCAGGATGGTCTCCATCTCCTGACCTCGTGATCCACCCGTCTCGGCCTCCCAAAGTGCTGGCTTGAGCCACAGCGCCCGGCCAGGTTTATTTTTTTGACGTCAGTTTTTGGGTCTTCTTTGTGATGCGAACTTTGATGACTTGGCTAAGGTGTTATCCACCAAGTTTCTTCACTGTCAGATAACTTTGCTTTACCTTTATAATTAATAGAGGCTATGTGAGAAGATACTTTGGAATATACAAATTCTTGTTCATCAAATTTTCACCCACTAGTTTGAGTATCCATTGATCGTCTTTTTTAAAATAATTTTTATTGTAGTAAAATACATAAAATTTACCATCTTAATCATTTTTATGTGTACAGTTCAGTGGTATTACATACATTTATAATATTGGGCAACCATCATCACCTTCCACCTCCATAACTTCTTTCATTTTTTAAGACAAACTCTATAAATTTACTAAACAATAACTCCATATTCTACCTTTCCCCCAGTCCCTGGAAACCATCATTCTTTCTGTCTCTATGAATTTGACTAAAGTATTTCACTTAAGGGGAATCATACAGTATGTCTTTTTGTGACTGGCTTATTTCATTTAGCATAATGTTCATCTATGTTGTAGCATATATCAAAACTTCCTTCCTTTCTAAAGCTGAATAATATTCCATTGTATGGATGTACCACATTTTGCTTATCTGTTCATCTATTGATGGACACTTTGGTTGCTTTCACATTTTGGCTACTGTGAATAACGTTGCCATGAACTCAGGTGTACGAATATCTGAGACCCTGATTTCAATTACTTTGTGTATAAATCCAGAAGTGGAATTGCTGGATCATATGCTAGTTCTATTTTTACTTCTTTGTGGAACCGTTCTACTATTTTTCCACAGTGACTGTGTCATTTTGTATTCCCACCAACTGTGGACAGGTGTTCCAGTTTCTCCACATCCTTACCAACACTTATTTTCTGTTTGTTTGTTTGTTGATCGTAGCCATTCTAATGGGTATGAGGTGAAATCTCATTATAGTTCTGATTAGTGATGTTCAGCATCTTTTCATTTACTCGTTGGCCATTTGTAGATCTTCTTTGGAGGAATGTCTATTCAAGTCCTTTGCCCATTTCTGAATTGGGTTTTATAGTCGTTGAGTTTTAGGAGTTCTGTATTACACTTCATCTAATAGTCACTGATGGCTCATTGCAACATTTACATAAAAACCAGAAGGAAAGAGAAAGAAGGGGAGATGGAAAGCCTTTTAATTTTTAATTTTGGGGGGTACATAGTAGATCTACATATTTATGGGGTACATTAGATACTTTGATGTAGGCATGCAATGTGTAATAATTACATGATAGAAAATGTGGCATTCAGCTCCTCAAGCATTTATCCTTCGTGTTACAAATGACCCAATTGTACTTTTTTGCTATTTTTAAATACACAATTAAATTATTATTGATTGTAGTTACTCTGTTGTGTTATCCAACGCTGTATCTTATTCATTCTTTCTAATTTTTGTACCTATTAGCTATCCCTACTTTCCTCCTACTCCCTGCTACCCTTCCCAGCCTCTGATACCATCCTTCTACTCTATCTCCATGAGTTCAATTGTTTTGATTTTTAGCTCCCACAAATAAGTGAGAACATGTGAAGTTTGTCTTTCTGTGCCTGACTTATTTCACTTAACATAATGACCTCCGGCTCCATCCCTCCATGTTGTTGCAAATGACAGGATCTCATTCTTTTTTATGGCTAAATAGCACTCCAGTGTGTATATGGACCACATTTTTTTTCCATTCATCTGTTCATGAACACTTAGGTTGCTTCCAAATGTTGGTTGTTGTGAATAATGCTGCAAAAAACATAGGTGTGCAGATATCTGTTTTATATACTGACTTCCTTTCTTTTGTGTATATACCAGCAGTGGGATTGCTGGATCATATGGTAGCTCTATTCTTAATTTTTTGGGGAACCTTCAAACTGTTCTGTATAACTGTAGTGGTTGTACTAATTTCCACTGATGATTCTTAAATGGATCAGTTATTGTGCTGATTACAAGATGGCCAATCATATTTATTAGATGGAATTCTGCTGTCAGGAAGCGCTTTTCCATATTTTCCATTTGTTTGTTTGTTGACTATCAATTTGGACTCATAGATTTTAATGGTATTTAATGTGTTATAGCCCATTATGGCTGTTATTTCTTTTGATGCTCGAGTTTTACCAGAGCAATCTGCTTAACCCAACATTTCCTTAACTCACTTCCCTACAAAATGTTTTTCCTTGGGGATACCCACTGGTATCCTGTTGAGAGTGTTCAATGGAGTGTACCGTGGTAATCCTGCTGCCACACCTTGAGAGTGGCACAGCCATTCTCTATAGCAATCCACTTGTGGCTGGAGTGGTATGGAAAGCCTTTATGAAGAAATTGTTTGAAGTCTTCTGATAAGGCAAAATGCAGGTGGAAGAAGAACAGCATAGTCAAAGGCACAGGAGTTAGAAGATATAAAATGTATTTTTAGTGCAGTAAGATGACCAGCTTGGCAGGGAAGTAGAAGGGAGAAAGGCTGAAAATGAAGATTGGGAATATATTGAAAAGGGCCTTGAAAGACAACCTAAGGAACTTGGATGTTACCTTGAATATGTGGGTGGTCATGAAAGGCATTGAGCAGGGAACTGATGTGATGTGATAAAAGCAGAACTGCAGTACAGGAGAAACGAACAATGTGGTACTAAGCTAAGAGGCTCTTACTGTTGTCTACAAGAAAGGTGATAAAGATTGCTATTTTGGGCATTTATGATTTCTTCTATGATTTGTAACTAGGATATTGAGTAAACTGGACTCATGTTAATTTCATCTACTTTCCTTTAAACTTCATTCAAAGGACAAATTCTGGAAGTTTCATGAACTTTTTATTACTCTTAGTCAACAAAGAATCCTATGGTTATTTTTAAGTTGCCAGTCTCAATTCAGGACGGTGTGGTGAGGATAGCAAGAAAGCTCTCCTTTAATTGGTACTGTTGTAAGATGGCTTCCGGCTTTCTGAGCCTTTTAGGTGTTTGGAGCTGACTCTTTCATTCTTCTTGTGATGGCTTTCAAGGATCTTCAAGGGCCACCACAGGAAATATTTGCATGCATGTGTCATGACACAAGTGACACACTTTTCTCAGGCTGCTGTTCTCCATCACCTCCAGTTTGGGGAAGTCCACTCCACACAGTCTCTCTTTATTGAAGGCTCTATCCTGTATTTTGGGAAATGATTTAAAGACCTCCAAGCCAACTCTTTTTATCTCATGAATGGCTTGCACTACATCCATAGCCAACACTTCTGCATCCTTTGCTCTGGCAAGCTCTGGGAGTATGTACCAACCCCAGCACAGCCACATCTCCAACTTAAGTTTAAAGAGGAGTTTAAACTTGTCATTGTCAGTACTAATTTCTTGTTAAGCCTATCTCTTCCCCTATGCTGCAAAGGTAGAATGTTAGATTTCTTTGTAGCACGAAGCAAGCCCCCTCACTAAGTTTGAGGTGGGAGGCAAATACTCCTCCCCTTCTCCTTTAGGAAGGTGTGGGCAGTATAGTTCCTGCTAACAAAAACCTCATCATGAATTCTTTCTCTTTATTATTTCAATAATCCACATCCTTTTAAGCTTTGGTAATGTGTGAGAAGTACTGAAACGGGTTTTCGTAGATTTCCTTTGACAATTCACAGTGGAAACTGACATGGCACTTTCTAGACCACTTTTTCCACCTTATTGAACCTAGTGAGGGATCTTTAGTTTGAGATTTCTCTTCCATTTCTGACATGTGTTAGTGTTGACTAATACCCATCACATTCAATGCTCTGCTCTGAGCACAGGCCAACAGACTGGCTTTCCACAGTCACACGCAGGGTCTGAGAGTGTATACTCAAAGCTGCAAAGTCCAAGGTCTGCATGCCATGCTCTCAGAGGCCCCTGGAATTCACAGGTGTGATCTAGCCGTTGAAATGAGATGACAGGTTTGATTTGAAGTGGACTTTGCCTTGGTCGAACCAATGTGGAAGGTGCAATGCCTGCATGTTCTGTTGTGGGTCCCAAGGTGAGCACTGAGGTACAATTATAGAATTTAAGGATTTGAGCATATACATAGCCTGGCTGTAGTTTATAGGTTCATTCTTAAGGAATTGTCAATAAAAATACCTAGGTTTTTACGATATATTTAGCACAGTGTATTAGGCCTTTCATGCTTTGCTATAAAGAAATACCCGAGGCTGGGTCATTTATAAGAAAAGAGATTTAATTGGCTCACAGTTCTGCAGGCTGTATAAGCATGACACCGGCTTGTGCTCGGCTTCTGGGGAGTCCTCAGGGAGTTTTTACTTATGGCAGAAGGCAAAGCGGGAGCAGGCATATCACATGGCCAGAGTAAGAGCAAGAGAGAGAGAGAAGAAGGCGATGCCACGCGCTTTTAAATATCTCATGAGAACTAATTCACGACTAAGGGGGTAGCACTAAGCCATTCATGAGAAATCTGCCCCCATGATCATATTGCTTCCCACTAGGCCCCCCTTCAACACTGGGGATTACAATTAAACATGAGCTTTAGAGGGGCAACGTCCAAACTATATCACACTTCCCACTAACTCTACAAATTCTTGAGTGAGACACTGAAGGAAGAAATTAATTGCAGAAGGATGACTAAGTATACCTATGATATATTTTTCTTTCATTTCTTTTAATAGGTGGTGGAGAAAAATGCAGATCCAGAGACAACCCTTTTGGCCTACCTGAGAAGAAGGTGTATCCTGACTTTGGAGTGGGAGTGATGGAGAAGGGGGGCAATGGTGACTGATTCTCTGGGCCTTACATTGTTTCCTAGTGACTGGTGGGGTGGCCATGAGGTGTGGAGGAAAGAGCGCTGGATTAGGACTTGGGACACCTGCATTTTAGTTGCCCCTGTAATCTGAGATTCTCAGCTACTGAATGAGAGGATTGTTTCTGGTGATCTTTGAGGTGTTTCCCAGCTAAGACTCTAGTAATGCCAAGGTTTAATCCAGGGCCTGTAGAAAGGCCCTCATTAGCCTTGGTGAGCTTCATGGTCATTCCTCTGTGGAAAGAGGGGGCCTTCCTTAGGTGACATTTGCTTAATACATAAATGCAGTTCCTGGGGAATGTTTCCAGCTCTGCCTAGGTGGAGGAAAGCAAGGGAAGTTGTGTCTATTGGGAAAAGGATGCTTGAGGTAGGAATCCTATACAGGTAGCATTCATTGTAGAAACAGCAAACAGGGAGCCCTGGAGGGCGGGGAGACTCTTTAGATAGACTGGGGTGCTGCTCCTCACTCAGTGTCGGGGAGCTTCTGGAAGAGCCCCTAAATCTTTAGTTCTGAGTATCAGAAGTATTCTGAGACCCTGGAACTAAAACAAGAATAATAATTAGAGTTAACATTTGATGAGCACTTCCTATATACAGGCAGGATTCAAAGTGATTTGTGCAGCTCAGCTCAATCTTCCCAGGAATCCCATGGAAGCGTAACACTCCCTTTTCACAGAGGAGGAACTAAGGCCTTGATATGTGAAGTGACCTGCCTTTTGCTAGTGTGTTCTGAGGAAATAGTGATGGAGACTGCACCAAAGCCTAGAGCTATGTTCCCAACCTCTCACCCACACTGGCAACTCTCCAGGGGGCCTGTCAGCAGGACTGTGCTCATCCTGACCTCTGTCAACAAAACCCTCCTTCTCCCAGGGTGGGGTGTCTAGTGGATCTTTCCAATGACATATATGGGGACAGCAAGGATTATTTCAACCCCCACAGAAGTGAGCCTGGAGCCCACGATTTCACTCTGGTTTGCTCCTCTCCTATCATACAGTACAGTGGTTGGCTTTGGTGTACTTTGTTCTGGATTTTTTACCTTAAGTGGGTGTATCTGGAGGTTCACAGAAGATAAACCTGGTGGTGTTGGGGAGTGAAAGTGTCACTGGATCGGATCAGGTGATTGCATGGAACTCCATTGACAGCCCATCTACCTGGGAGGTCTGGGAAGAGAAGCTCATTCTCAGAGATTATTGAGATCAATTTTAGCTTTCTAATAATAAAACTAATTTTAGTTTTTAAATCATTTCCATTGTAGTTTTGAAGCCCCAGAAGCCTCAGAAATTCCTTGTCACAGCAATTGGCTGTGTCACATCTTAAATGAAATGCAAAATTGAAAGCTGGCACATAAATAGGATGATCTTGCAGCTTATGGCTGTCTGTGCTCAGAGACAATTTACGGGAGTTCCAGACTGGGGAGAAAACTCCAGCCTTGACTTTTACTCTAACTTCCAGAGAGGTCTCCAGGCTGGGAGAAGACCTTGCTAGACTTTAGACTGCCACTATTCATCTTCAGGTGCCCCCAGAGTTGTATGACCCGCTGATAGCTGTGTATACCCTGACTAGGACACAGCAAACCTTCACAGATGTGCTGGGGAGGAAGGAGCGCGATGAAGGGAGCTCACCCAGTCTGGAGTCAGATGGCTGTGATGGGGCCACACCGGCAGGGCAACATGAGTTCCTGTGTCATCTTGTGTGACCCACGTTACCTCTTGGGTCTCAGTTTGTTGTTTTTCAAATCTGTGAGGAAATTTCTTTCCTGCCTGCTAACCAAATCATTCTGAAGGTCAAACAGGTATCTAGGTGTAAGTGCTCTTCCAAAATAAGATGTTATATCATTGTTTTTAAATTTTGTCTTGAAAATGAGAGAAGTGACCAGGCGATAATCCCCTCAGTTTCCTCCATCTTCAGTAGGTGGTGGGTGGCTTAGAGGCCTGCAGGTCTGAGGGAGAAGCAGCAATGTGACTCAGGGAAAGTGACCTCCGCAATAGCTGTTCTCTAGCATAGCTTACTAGTTAGGCACTTTTAAAACTCAAAGTAGCCGATGATCTTTCTGCAAGTATATATAAGAGTGTGGCCCAGTATTGGACCCTGACCTAAAAAGAGACCACTCTATTTTAATTTCCATTCACATATCTTGTGGGCCAAATATTCAAAAGCCTCTGGTCTAGCCCTAATTTTGATTCTTGGGGATTTATCAGCCCAAAAGTTCAGAGTGAAAAGCGAGGACTCAGAGGTCCCAAAACAGATCAATGTCTCATTCTGACCCAAGCGGTTTCATGGTGTGCCCAGCTGGGAGTGATGTGAGAACTGCCCCGTATGCTCAGGTGTATGATTTACCTCCTCACACATAGAAGACTTCAACCCAAGAGAAGGCTCTAGGACTGACCAGTTCCTAGAACTCATGTCCCAAGAGATACTACTTGGATGCTGTCCATGGGGTCCAGATGCCTTTGCTCTTCTGTGCAGTGGAGATGGCCCTGTTCCCTGCCTCCCTGGGGTGCAGTGCAGTCTCTCTGAATAAGGAGGCCAGTGGGCCTGCTGCCCTCCTGGGTTAAGGGGCCTGAGCACATATGGGAATGAATGGCTCTGCCCACGGCTCTGCCCATGCATTTCCTAGCAACCCAGCAGACTCCTCTCCCTGAGTTCATTCTCCTTAACTCTTGACCACCCAGTGGGGCTGAGTGGAACCAAGCTCGGCTGTGGAGAGGGAGGCTGTGGGGCTTGCACAGTGATGCTCTCCAAGTATGATCGTCTGCAGAACAAGATCGTGTATCCTTTGCCTGCTGGCACCACCCACGTAGGGGCTGTGATGCAGTACCAACTTGTGAGGGAGTGCATGAGTGTATGTGTGTGCATGTGCACGTGTGTGAACCCGTTTTTAAGGAGAATCTGTGCACAGGAAAACTGTAGAATGATCTCTTAGCAAGTATGTTCTAGGCTTATAATATTGACCAGGCTCCGAACTGCTGATAAAATGACTTTTCTAAAATCCAGGTTTATATCGCATTCCATAAAACCCATCAATAACTCTTCATTGTCCCCAGGACAAAATCTCTTTGCTTAGCGGGCAAGGCCCTGCACAGTAGGCCCCAGGTTTCTTCTCCAGCTTTCTTTCTCACCATGGGCCCAGCACTCCATTCAAGCAGAGATAATTGTGAAATATCAATGACACAGGCCCACTAATTGCTTGGTCTTTGTTTAAGCTGGGACGTTCTCCTACGATTTCCCTACCTGGCTAACTCTTACTAGCTCTTTAGAACTGGACGAAAATATCACCACCTCCAGGAAACCATCCTGGATCTCTCAAGACCAGGTTAGGTGCCCCTTGACTGTGCTGGCCCCATAGTGCCCTGTGCGCAGCCTACCCAAGGTAAACTGAGGCATGATACAATTTTTTTTACAGTTTGAGAAAACAACAGTTCAAGAGTTCAAGCAGCTCCAAATTAGAAGCAGTTCAGGTGCTCCACCAGGTAAATGCAAGCAGGAGGTTTTTGTAGGATGGACACAGGCAAAAAGCAAAGAAGTTATTTGACTGGTTACAATTATACAATTGCTTTATTTGGTCTATCCCATTGGAAAGTCCCTAGTTCTATAATTATAAGTTCATTGACTACTTCTGATTGGTTGATCTTAAGATTTTTTTTTTAAATAAAGATATTCATAAGAAGTAACTCAAGTTAAAACTCTCCTGCAAATCAAGCAGAGTTTAGGTCACTTATGAGGCTTAACTGGTTTTGTCTGCTGAGTCTTCAGGCCTGGTCTCCTTTTAAATTTACTTTAACAAGATTTAAATTGCACCTTCACATGGGCTTCCGCTTTCCCGGTAGGCTGCAGGCTGTTGAAGGGCAGAGCTTTCATCTTATTCATCTTTATTTCCCCAGCCCTCAGCAGAGTGCCTGACACGTTTGGCACTCAATAACTGATGCTGATTGCAAGTGAATGAGTGATGAATAACAGAAGAATGCAAGGAAGTTCTAGCTAAGGGCTTGGTGTCTCACGTTGCCAGGAGGTTCCCTCTCCCTTTCCCCACAGAGGAATGAAAGCAATAGAGGTGAGGAAATGCAGGGAAGCAAAGTGATTGGAGGTTCTGGCACCGAGGCTAAGGAAGAGCCCTGCAGGCAGAAGCATGCTTCAAGGCTGCAGCCTGCCAGAGAAACTTCCCCTTGACTCAGCCTCCAGGGTCAGGCTGAGTAACAGGCAACTGAAAGTGACCCTGGCTCCCTGGCTTCTGCTCTGAGGCTGAGGATGCTCTGATGCCTGATCCCACAGGATTCTGGAAGGGCTCAGCTTTACCTACAAGAAGGGCTTCCTTTGTTCCTCGCCCAGAGTCTTCAGTGGAGAGGTGAGGACACTGATAGAAGATACAAGAACACAAATGGGAGCAGAGAGACATAATGTAAAGTCTCACAAAGTCCTCCAGAGCCCACAGTCAGGCCCATTCTGATGACCTGAGTGGACAATAAATGGAATGACCTTAATCTGGGGTTCTAGCCACTTTTCTGCCAATGCCTGCCTGGCCCCCATCTGCTCCTTGCACCATGTTGCAGTGACAACTGTGGAAGGAATAGGAAGCACCAAGACGAGGCTGCATCCTGTGCAGGTAAACAGAGGAAAGGGAGCTGTGCTCTTGAGATCATGCTGTTTCCTCTGCAGGGAGGCTCATGCCAAAGGTGCAGACTTGCTTTGGGTTGTTGGGCAGAGTTTCACTGCTTAATCTAAGGAGGCAACTGCGCCCTGGCCACCTCCCCATCTCCTCTGGGTACCATGAGGTGAAAAGAAGAAACGCCCAAGGCTGAATCTCCTTCCTGTGAGCTGGTTGGTTATAACATTGCATGATCTCAAGGGACCCAAGAGGTCAACTGAATCTGGTGGCTAGGCCAGTCCAGCTGCACCAGAATTTGGAGGAAGAGATGCAGGGAACCTTCCTCACTTTGTTCTGGAGTGTGTTTAGGAAACTCCCAGCCTTCCCAGATTTGAATTTTGATTATCTGTACCCCCTGTTTATAAGCCCACCTACTCTCTGCAATGGTAATTCTGCACCCCTTACCTCCCACCCACAGATAGTACAAATGTAAACTGCTAGGCCTTCACCTTCATTAGAATGGAGGTTAGCAAGTGCTAAATAAGATGACAGAGATTTAGTGCCTGAGCAAGGCTTTCTCCTTGATGCTGTCAGGCCACCTGAAAATGCATTGAAATCCGAAACGCTTCTGGGGTGAGTGGGCAGTGATAATCTGAGAGGGGTTTGGGGAGACAATCAGGATGCTCTTAGGCCAAGTGGAAAGAAAGGGGAGTAGAGCCCTGTTGGAAGGAATGGCCATTGTCCCCAAAGCATTTTGTTTGACGAAACTTGAGGTCTTTGGGAGATTATAATAGACGTTACCAGAGCTTGGCCCAGGTCTTAATTCTCCCTTGATTATTTGAGGAGACATGTCATTCAGGTGATGGAGTAGGAGCCTCCGCAGAGTGGCTGGTTCTATTCCTTGGAATGGCATCTTGGGCCAGTCAGGTGAGGTCAGACAGGTTGGGGTGATATTGCTTTCCATCTGTAGATTTGTTTCTTAGGCAGGAAGAGGGGAAATTACTAAACTTGTCCAACCTGAAGGAGATGTGAGAGGGTTCATTAAGACTTGTTATTTTCTTTCAAACAAATAGATGAAAGAAAGAATAAATAGTTTAAACACAGGAGTCAAGTATTAGTCCATTCACACACTGCTGATAAAGACATACCAAGACTGGGTAATTTATAAAGAAAAAGAAGTTTAATTGACTCACTTCCATGTGGCTGGGGAGGCCCCACAATCATGACAGAAGATGAAAAGCACATCTTACATGGTGGCAGATGAGAGAAATGAGACCTAAGTGAAAACAGAAACCCATCAGATCTCGCAAGATTTTATTCACTACCATGAGAACAGGATGGAGGACTCACCCCATGATTCAGTTATCTCCCACAGTGTCCCTCTCACAACACGTGGGAATTATGGGAGCTACAATTCAAGATGAGATTTGGGTGGGGACACAGCCAAACCATATCAGGTCATATCTGTATAATCAACCTAAAATCCTCCCTGTCCAATGGTACAGGTTCTTATTCCTAATGCACTTATTTTGGTTACATATAGGCTACAGAGCCAGATTCCACTTCTTGTCCATTTATTTGTTTTCTCTTGGTTTCTGTGACTGTGGTTCTGCCTTTTCCTTCTCTCTCCACGCTAGCTCCTCTTCTGCTCAGTCTCTAATTGCTGCAGTGCCCTGAGCCCTGACCTAGGCTGATCCCCTTCCTCAGCCCTACACTCTCCCTACATGAGTTTGATGTTGTCCACATGCCATCGGCACTTACATTTACAACTTCAGTTTTGACCTCTCCTCAGAAGTTAGACTTACATTTCCCATTGCCTACTTGACATCTCAATACGGATGTCTAATCTCAAACTTAAGAAAACCCTACTTTTCTCCTAATGGTTTCCTTCCCCAGTCTTCTCCCATCTAAATCAATAGCAAAGCCATCCACCCAATTGCTTAAGACAAAAATCTAGACATCACCTTTGACTGTTTCTCTCATATGCTACACCCAATCCATTCAGAAGCTGCCTTCTGGTTATGATAGTCACTGTTCTTGGAAAAGACCTTGCTAGTCATAGCTAACATTGGTTGACTGCCCGCTATATGCAGGTACAGTGTTAAGGGTTTTACATGAATTATCTCAGTTAATCCTCATCACAGCTCTAGAGGTAACTACAAGGATGGTCCTCATCATACAGATGAAGAACCTATGACTCAGAGGGCTTGGAACCTGGCCAAGGTCACAGTTGGTAAATGGTGGCACTGGGGCTTGACTTTGTGCAGTGACTACTACCCCCCACTGTCTCTCAACATGGGCTGGCTCCAGTCGAGTCCTTTGGGGAGCCAGGGAGGGTTCTGCTATCCCAGGTGTCTACGTCATCTGTTCCTTTTAGGAGAGAATTGCCAAAAGCCACGGCTCCCAGTGCGGGTTCTGCACCCCCGGCATCGTCATGAGTATGTACACACTGCTCCGGAATCAGCCTGAGCCCACCATCGAAGAGATTGAGAATGCCTTCCAAGGTACGGGCCTTCAGGCACAGCCTAGGAGGTGGAATGGCAAACGAGGCCCTGAAGAGGTGAGGGCAAGTGCCAGGGCAAGGAACATGAGGGACTACCCTTTGGAGGAAGGGCTCAGACCCCCCACCCCCCCACAATGCAGTGACTAAGATCTGCTAGAAAGCCAACCCTCTCTTAGTTGGAAGAACTCCTGGTTGGTGTGGAGACCTCCTGGGGTCTCCTGCCTTTGGGTTCACCTTCCTGAGGTATCTGTCTGTCTTCCACCAGTATTGGAGTGGTGTTGGCAGTGCGTGGCTGGTGCAGGAAAACTCCACAGGGACTAGTGATATGATTTCCTTCCCTCTCAGATTTCACCAGAACAGAATTCTGCAGGGCAAAGACCACCTATGTGTCTGTTTCTCTGAATTAAATAGAGAAGCCTCCCCATCTATTCACCATTTCTATCCATCATCTATTCAGTTATTTTGAGTCACATCCTATGCCACAGGGATAAAAGACACAGCCTCTACTCTCAAAAAGTTCATACTCTGAAGCAGAGACTTTATAATGTAGTCTGATAGGCTAACTGATGAAGCTATGATCAGCCACTCACTGTGGGAGCACTTAGGAGAGGCACCTGACTCAGTCTGGGCATTCTAGGAAGGCTTCCATTCTAGGAAAGACTTATTGAAGTCATGACAGATATTCTGAAGTCAGTATAGGAGAAGGCCAAGAGGCCTTCCAGACAGAGGTAACAGAATATGCAGCCTGGTAAAGAGAGCACCCAACTTAGCTGCAAGCAAAGTCACAAACTCCTCACCCATTCCAGGGACCTACACTGACATTGCAGTTTTTTCCTTGGCCCACAGGAAATCTGTGCCGCTGCACAGGCTACAGACCCATCCTCCAGGGCTTCCGGACCTTCGCCAGGGTAAGTGTGGACCCCAGAACATCAGTGTCTCTGCTCCTAAAACAGCAACGCTCAGAAATCACTGTTGGGAGGGAAACCAAGGGCCTCTGGTCTACAAACAAGGATGATAAGATGACCAGTTAGTGTGTCTTCCCTCTGGGGACATCTGGCATGGGGAGTAGAGTCTGCTATTTTTATTCAGGGAAGGGTTCTTATGAATAGCATGGGAATTTCTGCCAGTGATGGTCTGGAGACCGGCTTCCTGGAAGAGGCTCACTGCCTAAGAGTTAGCTTCCTCTAGTGCCTTTGGGTTTGGCAGCTTTCCCTTGGAGCCTGGCAGGCTCAGCCCATGGCACAGGTGCTGAATGTAGCATTTAATAACAACCTGGCCTTGCTCAGCACTTGTACCCCTCCTCCTTTCCTCTCCTGGCTGCTTTCTGTGGCTGGCACTCTGTTGGGCTTATGAAACTGGTAATTAGATCTCCAGACAGTTTGTGAACCCCTGCAGTGTTCATATAACTCTGAGTGAGAAGTCACAGCTGGGTGTGTGGGCATTGATTATATAAACACATACATACACCTGCCATCTGGCAAGGAAGGCAAGAGAGCTGGCATCTCCTTTCTTGGCTTAATCTTCCCCCAGGTTGTACCTGACTTCTCAATTGGGCCAAGTTAATCTTGACTCCAAATCAAACCATCTCATTTCAATTTGATCCTGGGTCGAGGGGAGTTACAGACTCCTATGTTTTCCACTCACCTTTAGGGTTGGCACATCATGAAAAAGAGTGCTGTGTGCATATAATCCAAGAAGGGGTGGGTAGACATGGAGACAGGACCTTATAAGGATTGAAAACACCACACTCTGATTAATGCTGCTGCTGATGAAGAATTAGCAAGTGTGGAATTAAATGAAAATGCCTAAAAGCACAAATTCAGATTCTGCAGACCTGTGTTCAATTTGATGCACTTAATTGATGCCCGACCTTGGGCAAGTCTCCTTGTTTCTATCAGGTTGGTGCAAAAGTAACTATGGTTTTGCCATTAAAAGTATGGAAAAAACTGTAATTTTTTTTGCACCAACCTAATAAAATGGTGATTTTATTAGGTGATTTCATTAGAATATCTACCTTACTGTATTTATAAAAACTAGGTACTTCTTGAAAAGCTTTTAGAACAATGCCTGGCACATTTCAGTTATTCAATAAATGGGAACTATAAATTATAATGCTGGTACATTTCTTCCATTAGCCGCTATATAATCTTCCCAAGTTACTCAGTGTTTCCTGAGAACCAGGGATTGTTCATCTTGCCTCTATTTACTTCATTAGAACTTGCTCAAAGTGATAAAATGTAACCAGTCCTCTTAATTTTTCAAAAGAGAAGGATTTTTTTAGTATATCAATTGTCTTCCCTCCTGGAAGTTGAATTCAGCTCCTGAATTCACCATGCAGCACTTACCTCCCTCAATTCAGCTACCTACAGCACAGAGCAGAGCAAGACTGAGAGCTCTGAGCAGCCAAAATGACTGACACACAAAAGGTGTTCAGAAGCTAATGCACGTTCCTCATCGGAGGTCCCCAAGATGTTTCTTCAGAGCCTTTTTACTTTTATTTTACACATAGCTCTAACAAATGTGGTTATCTAGTTTTCCTCTCCACAGCACACACTAGAAAGTGTGTGGAGGGTCAGGTAGAGGTGGGCACACTGCTCACAGCAAGAAGTGACCACAGCTATCTGGCGACAAGGAAAGAAATGGAGAAACCATTAAACAGGTACAAGCAAGACTTCCAGTTTCTGGTCTGGCATGTAAGCAGCTTAGGAGTCTTTATTTCATCTAAACAAGAAGAAAAAAGCTGAACAAACTGAAGAATCAACAATTGCTTTTAGATCCATCAGAGGAATGAGGTCACAGGACAACTCATTGTCTAAAAAATTGGAGAGACAGACAGGCAGACATGGCACATCAGAGCAGAAACCCAGGAGCAAAAACCTCTGCAGGAATCTTTGCCAGGATAGGAAGATGTAAGTACTAACTGATGAATTGCTGGAGTTTATACATGGATATAAACTACAGGGGGATGTAGTCATGGAGGGGGTGCTCTGCATCTTTGTGAGTTTTACCTCCAGGCGGTCCACCAGGTCCTCACAGTAAATGCTGGAGAAAATCTCCTTGTGTTTTGGTAGGGAGTGGGAAAATGAACCATTTTGGAATATACCAGAGTATTCTGTTCTTCTTAAAAAGGCCTGCCCTCAGGAGAAATTATTTTACCACAGCCTAAACTTCTGAGGTTATATTAGAGCCTAACCTACCTTGGGGAGGGGAAATATGCAACCCCCGGGCCTCTGGTCTTTCACCCGTGGGAAGGGAAATACACAAGCCCAGCCCCCTCCAGCCATCCTCTCCCACTAAACGGAGAAAAAAAAAACCCTGAGAAGCACTTGTGAGGTTCACAGGCGAGGGGCACAAGCTCCCCTAATCCTATGACTATACAATACTTCTCCCTCATATCTTACCAATAAATTAACTAAAGGCCTATTTACATCAGATCCTTTTAGCCAGTACATCATGTCCACCTTTCAACCAAAAATTATAAGGCATAGTCAAAGGCAAACACAATTTGAAGAGACTGAACAAATAGCAGAACCAGAGTCAAATAGGGCAGGAATGTTGGAATTAACAAAAGAGGAATTTTATAAAGCTATGGCTAGTATGCTAAGAGCTTTAATGGAAGAAAATAGATAGCATACTAGAACAGATCAATAATGTAAGCAGAGAATGGACATTCTAAAAATTGAAAAGAAATGCTAGAGATTGAAAATACTTATACCAAATTGAAGACCACCTTCAGTGGGCTCATTAGTAGACTGGACATGGTTGAGACAAGAATCTCTGATCTTGAGGATATAACAGTGCAAACTTTCAAAACCAAAAAACAGAGAAAAGGGAGTGAATGAAAACAAAACAGAAACAAATAAGAACTGTGTGATAACTACAAAAGGTGTAACATATGTGTAATGAGAGTATCAGAAGAAGAAGAAAAAGAGAAAGGAAAAGAAGCAATATTTGAAACAATAATGACTGAGAATTTCCCAAAATTAACGTCAGACTTTAAACCACAGAGTCAGTAAATTCAGAGAACACAAACCAGGATAAACACCAAAAAAAACAAAACCAAACAAAAACTACACCAAGGCATGTGATATTCAAACTCCAAAAAACCAAAGGTAAAGAAAAATGACTTGAAAGAAGCCAGAGGAAAACACCCCTCACCTACAGAAGAGCAAACATAAAATTATATCTGACTTTTCCCAGAAACCATGCAAGCAAGAAGCATGGAGTAAAATACCTGAAGTGTTGAAAGAAAAAACCAAAGCACCTAAAATTCTGTAACCTCCAAAAGTATTCTTCAAAAGCAAATGAGAAATATTTTCTCAAACAATACTTGAGAGAATTTGTTGCCGGTAGACCTGTAAGAAATATTAAAAGAAGTTCTTTAAAGAGAAGAAAAATGATGTAGGCCAGAAACTCAGATCTACATAAAGGAAGAGCATGAGAGAATGAACAAGTAAAGGTAAAATAAAAATTTTTATTTTTCTTAATCTTAGTTGGTCTAACAGATAGCAATTTGTTCAAAATAATCATAGCAACAATGCATTTGTTTATGTGTGCATATGTGTGTATATATATATATATATGTGCTTGTGTATAAGTAAAATGAATGACAACAATGATAAAACAAACAAGAGAGAAAAATTAGAAATACTTTGTTATTATAAGATACTATCACTACCTGTAAAGTGGCATAGTGTTATTTAAAAGTGGACTTGGATTAGTTAAAAATGTATACTGCAAACTCTAGGGCAACTACCAGAAAAAAAAAAAGAAAAAAGGAAGTATAATTGATATTTTATGAAAGGAAAGGAGATGAAATTATTTACAATGCTCAGTTAAAATCACAAAAGTCAGAAAATGTGTGAAAGACAAAACTGGAAGCAAAGAACAAGGACGACAAATAGAAAACAATAACAAATATGGTAGATACTCATCCAACTGTATCAATGATTACCTTTAATGTCAGTGATCTAAATATACCATTTAAGAGACATTGTTAGAGTAAACGAAAATAACAAGACCCAACTATATGTTGTCTACAAGAAACCTACTTTAAATGAAAAGACACATGTAGATTAAAACTAAGTAGATGAAGAAAGGTAGACCATGATATACTAATCAAAAGAAAGTGGAAGCAGCATATTAATTTTGTACACAGCAAACTTCAGATCAAGAATAGTTACCAGAGAAAAAGATGGGCACTAAAAATAATAAAGGAATCAGGCCGGGCGCGGTGGCTCAAGCCTGTAATCCCAGCACTTTGGGAGGCCGAGACGGGCGGATCACGAGGTCAGGAGATCGAGACCATCCTGGCTAACATGGTGAAACCCCGTCTCTACTAAAAATACAAAAAAACTAGCCGGGCGAGGTGGCGGGCGCCTGTAGTCCCAGCTACTCCGGAGGCTGAGGCAGGAGAATGGCGTAAACCCGGGAGGCGGAGCTTGCAGTGAGCTGAGATCTGGCCACTG
>NW_016815947.1:548440-564980 GCF_001698545.2 Rhinopithecus bieti | reverse complement strand
AAAAAAAAAAAAAAAAAAAATAATAATAATAATAAAGGAATCAATACTCCAAGAAGACATAACAGTCCTTAATGTGTATGCACCTAACAACAGAGCTTCAAAATACATGAGGCAAATCTGATGGAACTGCAGAGACAAATAGATGAATCCATTATTATATGTGAAGACTTCAACACCCTTGTATCAGAAATGGACAACACCAGGCGAAAAATCAGTAAGGACATAGTTGGACTCAACGGCACCATCAATTAATTGGATATAATGACATTTATAGACTACTTTAGCCAAAAACAGCAGAGAAGACATTTTTCTCAAGCTCATGTGGAATATTCACCTAGATGGACCACATTCTGTGCTATGAAACACACTTTTACAAATTTAATTTGCATGAATAGAGATCATACAATGTCTGCTTTCAAACCAAAATGAAATTAAACTAGACATCAACAACAGAAAGATAGCTGGAAAACCCCCAAATGCTTGATGATTAAACAACACAATTCAAAAGAATAGAGGTTCAAAAAGATAATCTCAAGAGAAATTTTAAAATATTTTGAATTAAATGAAATTGAAAATATAGCTTATCGAAATTTGTAAGATGCAGTGAAAACAACGCTGAGAGGGAAATTTATAATATTGAATGCATATATTAGAAACGAAGATTAAAAATCAGTAATCCACCAGGCACGGTGGCTCACTCCTGTAATCCTAGCACTTTGGGAGGCTGAGGTGGGCAGACCATGAGGTCAGGAGTTCAAGACCAGCCTGACGGATATGGTGAAACCCCGTTTCCACTAAAAATACAAAAATTAGCCAGGCATGGTGGCATGCACATGTAATCCCAGCTACTCAGGAGGCTGAGGCAGGAGAATCACTTGAACCCAGGAAGCAGAGGTTGCAGCGAGCCAAGATTGCACCATTGCACTCCAGCCTGGGTGACAGAGCAAGGTTCCATCTCAAATAAATAAATAAATAAAGTAATAAAAATAAAATACAAATAAAATCAGTAATCTGGGCTCCCACTTTAGAAAACTAGAAAAAAAAAGACAGATTAAATTCAAAGTAAGCTGAAGAAAATAAAATTTGGAGCAAAATAAATTTCATTGAAAACAGACAATCAATAGAGAAAATCAACATAACTGAAATTTGGTTCCTTAAAAAGACCAATAAAATTAATAAGTCTTTGAACAGGCTAACTAAGAAAAAAAAGAGAAGATACAAATTACTAATATCAAAATAAAAAGATCTTACTATAGATCTCATGTACATTAAATGGATAATGAAGGAATATTAAGAACAACTCTATGCTCATACACTTGATAACCTAGATGAAATAAAACAATTCCTTGAAAGATGTAAGCTACCAAAACTCATACAAGTAGATAATCTGAATAGGCCTATAACTATTGAAGAAATTGAATCATTAATTAATAACCCAACACAGAAAGCACCAGGCCCAGATAGATTCACTGGTAAATCCTATTAAACATTTAAAAAAGAAATTATGTCAATTCTCTACAATCTCTTCCAGAAGATAGAATCAGAGGTAATACAAAAGTTAATCACTTTCCTATATAACAGCAATGAATAAGTGGAACTTGAAATTCAAAACACATTATCATTTACGTTTTACATTAGTACTCCCCAACAAATGAAATACTTAGGTATGAATCTAAAAGTATGTACAAGATTTATGTGAGAAAACTACAAAACTCTGATGAACAAAATCAAAGAACTAAATAAATGGAGAGAGATTTCTTTTTCATGAATAAGGAGACTGAACATGTCAAGATGTCTGTTGTTCCCAACTCAGACTCAATGCAATCCCAAACAAAATCCCAGTAAATTATTTTTTGGCTATCAACAAATTGATCCTAAGGTTTATATGGAGAAGAAAAAGATCCAGAATAGCCAACTCAATATTGAAGGAGAATAGAGAACAAAGTCAGAGGACTGACACTACCCAATTTCAAGATTTACTAGAAAGCTGCAGTAATCAAGACAGTGTAGTATGGACACAGTCCATACTACAAAAAGAATGGACTAAAGAATGGACAAAGAGCTCAATGGAACAGAATAGAGAGCCCAGAAATAGACCAACATAAATAGAGTCAAATGATCTTTCACAAAGAAGAAAAGGCGATACGATGGAGCAAAGATGATCTTTTTAACAAATGGTGCTGCAACAACTGGACATTCACATACAAAAAAAATGAATCTAGACACAGACATTATACCTTTCTCAAAATGAATCATAAAACTAAATGTAAAACAATAAAACTCCTAGAAGATAACATAGGAGAAAACCTAGATGACCTTGGAATGATGATGACCTTTTAGATGCAACACCAAAGGCATGATCCATAAAAGAAATAATTATAAGCTGGACTTCATTAAAAGTTAATAACAGAAGAGTGAGGAGTCAAGCCATACACTGGGAGAAAAATATTTGCAAAAGACACATCTTGTAAAGTACTTATCCAAATATGCAAAGAACTGATAAAACTCAGCAATAAGAAAATGAACAACTAAATTAAAAAATGGGTAAAAGACCTGCACAGCTAACTCACCAAAGAAGATATATGGATGGCCAGTAAGCATGTAAGTTCAACATCACATGTCATTAGGGAATTGCAAATTGAAAGAGCAGTGAAATACCACCACACGTCTATTAGAATAGTCAAGTCCAAAACACTGACAGCATCAGATTCTGGTGAGGATGTGGGGCAACATGAACTCTCATTCATTGCTGGTGAGCATGCAAAATGCACAACCACTGTGGAAGACAATTTGGCAGTTTCTTACAAAACTAAACATGTTTTACCATGCACCTCAGTAATCACACACCTTGGAATTGACGCAAATGAATTTAAAACTTATTGCCACACGAAAACCTGCACAGGAACACTTACAACAACCTTACTCATAATTGCCAAAACTTAGATGCAACCAAGATGTCCTTCAGTAGGTGAATAAACTGTAGAACATCCAAACAATGGAATGTTAATTCAGTACCAAAATGAAAGGAGCTATCGAGCTACGAAAAGACATAGACAAACCTTAATTGCTACCACTAAGTGAAAGAAGTCAATCTTAAAAAGCTACACATTGTATGAGATCAATTCTATGAAATTCTAGAAAAGACAAAACTATGGAGGCAGTAAAAAGACTAGTGGTTGCCAGTGATTAGGGGAAAGAGATGGATGAATAATCAGGGCACAGAGGTATTTTAGGGCAGTATAACTCTATTATCATAAGGGTAAGATATCATAAGGGTGGACACATGTAATCATGTATTTGTCAAAACCAATGGAACGTACAATGCCAAGAGTGAACCTTCATATAAATTATGGACTTTGAATGATAATGATGTGTCAATGTGGGTCCATCAATTGTAACAAATGTACCACTTTTGAGGATGCTGCAGTGAGGAAGGTTGTGCGTATATATTGGGATAGGGGATATTTGGGAATTCTCTACATGTTCCACTCAGTTTTTTCTGTGAACCTTAAACCACTCTAAAAAAATAAAGCTTTTTTTTTTTAAATTTATTTTAAAAAAAGGCACCAGCGCAGAAGTCTTAGCCTATTTAGTAAGCTCGGAATCTCAGGAGGGTGGGGATGAGAAAATGTAGTCTTATCCAACCTCAATAGACCTTAAGGGCAGTGACGCATCACTGCACATCACAGTAATTTATGTTATTAACACACCAATGAATTATCAAGAAAATAGATCTAAATAATAATGTGCTGGCACTTTGTCTGGAAAAGGCACTTCTGTGAAATACAGCCTTCCTCAGGAGGGCCAAGTGAGTGGGGTTCAGGACTTTCACTTCAGGCAGGGCAGGGCATTTCCCTGCCTCACTCTTTCTCCAAGAAGAAATGTGAGAAGAGGCACTAAGAAACCTCTCTTTCTTCCTTTCTTTCCTTTCTTTCTGTCTAAATAAAGAGGGGAAGTGCAAGGTGGCTGGCTGGGGGGAGGCTCAGAATGGACGGAGCAGGTCTGGCATCCAGTGCCAGAGCTGCGAATGCAGGAAGAGTCTGTACACGGAGCAGCATGTGCAGGTGGTGGGGTGAATGGGGGGTTTCTCTCCTGATGCCATCGCCTGCCTGCTTACAACTTCTCCAAGGTCACACCTCCAGCGTCCCGTGAGCGCTTTCTTGGGGAAGCCAATGAGTTGTGAAACAGCCTCTGGGAAATGCCAGCACGGTATAGTGTATCCTGTGGCTGACATGCAGAAGGACTGCTCCCGGCCTACTTTTTCAGGAATTGACTACCCCAGTGCCTGGGACAGAGCCTATGAGTTTTCCCTACTTTTTCATCTTAGCAGAACTCCAGGACTCTGTCTTCTGAAGCCCTGAGCTGCAGATCGGTCAGTTGAGCACGCCCCTCCACCACCCTGCAATGCCTCCGTGCTGGGAGGTAGTGATTCTAGAGTCTGTGTGTGCTCTGCCACTGGTATCCCAAGAGATCCTGAACAAGTCTTTCCCCAGAGATGCTGGGTGGTCTGACCTGCATACTTTCTCCAGAACAGGCCCACAGCGAGCAATGAAGAGCGTTTACCTTTCTGGGAAGAAGTGCCTAATAAGCAATAGGGAGGCCATTGGGCACACTGGCTGGACACAGTGCTGGGCCCAGCACCCATCTTGGACATCCTTGGCAGGGTCCCACAGAGAGTCCAGCCTGGGAGACACCAGCCACGCCCCATGGAACCTCACTGGTCTGGAAGTTGAGCCTCTTGAGTCTTGAGAGAGCCAATGGGAATATCCCTCATAGACACTTCCTGAGGAAGCAGCACTGAAGAAGAGAAATGGGCATAAGGGATGGGTTTTGATAAAGTAGGACCTAGTTTTTATGGAGAAAATTTCCTGAAATTCAGTGACCTTGTTGCTCCTATTTGTTTAATCTACGTTAGCCAAGCAAGAGGGAATGTAGCCGAGGCCTCCACTCCGCACGACAGGCAGGTAGGATGCCCCTGCTGTTCATGCTGGGACAGGCATCAGAGCTGGAGTGTTCTGGATATTAATAATCTAGGTTCCTTAGCTTCTGTGAGTACTCTTTGTAAATACCCTTGTGCAGATGTTCATCATCTCTCTAGGGTGGTGGATGCTGTGGAGGAGATGGGAACAATCCAAACTGCTGCATGAGCCAGAAGAAAGACCACTCGGTAAGTGAGTTCTTCTCCCCCTGGAAGCCTGGGGGTAATCTGAGTCTTAGAGGAGTCGGTACACAAGCTCCATGTCCCTGGCAGTGGGGGCTGGAAAAGGAACCTACGGTTAGTCAGTGATGGCAGACTCACCGTAGATGAGTCTACGTAGACTACTACGTAGTCTGCCCACCTAGATGGGGATGGCGATGGTGCACATTAGCCCTAGGTCCTCTAACTGAGACCCTCTTATTCCTGCCTCCCAGGGATTACCTGCTCCTCTTGCACCCTGCAGGGGGCTGGGAATGAGCTGGCTGGAAGGAAAGGCTGAATTGGTTCTCTTGGGTGTTTGAAAGGAAGGGATACTGCCCCATCTACCTGTTCTCTTTCCCCGTAGGTCAGTCTCTCACCATCTTTATTCAAACCAGAGGAGTTCACGCCCCTGGATCCCACCCAGGAGCCCATTTTTCCCCCAGAGTTGCTGGTAGGTGATGCCTCAGGGACAGGTCCAGCTGAGGCTGTACTGTGAGTCCCTGGAGGCCTGCTTTATTTTCATACCCACTAAGAACTTTGTGTCTTTCTTGTCCTTTAGGTTTCAGCTTAAATTTCCTTTCCACTCTCTGAAACCCCCTAGGTTGAGTCTCTGCTATGTGTGCCCACAATCCCTGCACTTCTGTTCATGTGTGTCACACTTACAGTTACTAATTTGATGTCTGTGTTCCTTGTTAAATGACAAGCCCCATGAGGATAGGGACTGGCTCTCTGGGCACACTGTGTAGCATAGCAGGTGCACTATAACCATTTGTTGATCTCCTGCCTATATCTAATACATAAGCACCCCAAGAAACCTATTCCCTCTATAAGCAATCCATTTATTTAAGAAAAAACAAAACAACAAAAAAGAGAGGTCTCTTCAAAGGACATGATCTGCAGCTCACAGTTCTGTCTTAAGGAAACCCCCTCACACCCACTTTATCACCATCACTCTAATATTTATGGCAACAAAAGAATCAAGCCACTCGGAGTTTTTGAAGTGCATGCTTCTCAGGGTGTTGAGCTCATGAAAACTGCCTTGTAGCTTCAGCAGGCCAGAGAGAATGGCTTTGCAGTAGGCCACCAGTAGATCTTTCTCTGGACTGTGAAACTTTGAAAATACCGGCAGTTTTATTTGAGGGCTTCGTTCTCAGCCCAGTGTCACCCTGCAAGCACTAAAGCCAGCCTTCCTAGGCATCCCCTTATAACAAACCCTTCCTTCCTTCCTTCCTTCCTTCCTTCCTTCCTTCCTTCCGTTCCTTCTTCCTTCTTCCTTCCCTGATAACAACCCTTCCTTCCCTTCCTTCTTCCTTTTCTTCCTTCCTCCTTCCTTCCTTCCTCTTTCCTTTCCTTTCCTTTCTTTTTCCTTCCCTTCCCTCCCTCCCTCCCCTCCCTCCTTCCCTCCCTCCCTCCCTTCCCTCCCTCCTTCCTCCTTCCTTCCTTCCTTTCCTTCCTTCCTTCCTTCTTCCTTCCTTCCTTCCTTCCTTCCTTCCTCCTTCCTTCCTTCCTTCCTTTCCTTCCTTCCCTTTTCATGCCTTGTCCGTGGTGCCCCCTGGAGACAGTAAGGGGAACTGCAAGGAATCCGGGCTTTCAGCCAGGTCTGTTGGGGACCTCAGGATCTTCGTTCACCAGTGAAAATGAGGCTCCTACTGCCTCCTTCATGGAAGTCTTGTGAAGACTAAGCATATATTTAATAGGGATACAGTGTAGTAAGAAAACTACATTTCCCAGAGGCTGAAAGATACTCCTCGGAAGCAGCTGCGATTTGAAGGGGAGCGTGTGACGTGGATACAGGCCTCAACCCTCAAGGAGTTGCTGGACCTCAAGGCTCAGTACCCCGATGCCAAGCTGGTGGTGGGGAACACGGAGATTGGTAAGGGCCAGGGAGGCTGCCCTGGGGCTGCCAGGAGGCCTAGGGGTGTTTCTAGGTCTTCTTGCCCTTCCTCACCTCCCCCTGACCTTACTTGCCTCTGCACCCTACCCCTCTGCCCCACTGACTACCTAGAACCCACCAGAAAGCCCTGTACACTCCAGTTCCTGCAAAGGCCCCTGGCTGTGGAGTCCCACAGGCCTGGCTCAGCCCCTTGCTAGATGTATGACCTCAGAAAAGTTGCTGGGACCTAGAGGACAGATTTGAAGTTTTCTCTCTCGTTTTCCTTTTTTGTTTTAATGTTAAACTTTCATGTTTTTATTATGATTATACCCCAACATGAATAACCATTCCAGTACTGAAATTTGGTTATTCTTAGCTGTGTGATTTGGGCAAGAAACTTAACCTTTCTGTGCCTCAGCTTCTTCATCTATAAACAGAAAAATCATGGTACCTCGTAGGGTTGTTGTAAAGATTAAATAAGTTAAAATAGGGAAAGTGCTTGGAAGGGTTCCTGACATACCTTAATTTCCTGTGTTTTCTAATGTTGTCCACACACACACACACGAGTGAATTGAAACTCATTTCATTTGAATTCAGATAGGTTTTCTAAGAGGGAAAGAAAGACCTAGTTTTGGGCAGACAGTCCAAAGACTACATCTATTCCCACCCCTGGTCTGCTGAGTTTCCTATTCCCAGACACCTACAGTCACCAGGGAGCATATTATGATTGTGAATATGTCATATATCCTGTGTGTAATGGTGAGAAAAGCTGCTAAGTCCTGCCCTGGTGATACAACAATGGGCCTACAACTTCAGCGTCTCGTTTCTCCCTAGGCATTGAGATGAAGTTCAAGAATATGCTGTTTCCTATGATCATCTGCCCAGCCTGGATCCCTGAGCTGAATTCAGTAGAACATGGACCCGAGGGTAAGGGGAGGTTCACTCCAAGCTCATGGAGGGGCTATGAGGCTGGGGATAGGTTACATGATGGGTGACAGGTGTCAGGGTGGCCTCCCCATTGGCTCTGGCTGCCCCCTGCTTCTCCTGGGGCTCGCCTTGCACAGAGAAAAGTGGGAGAGACCCCATTCACTGCCTTTTCACCACCAAACATCCATGGTAGGGTGCCAAAGGGCAAGAGGCTGCGGGATCTTCAATCATTTTCTCAATTCTGGCTACACATTAGAATCACTCATCCGGTGGTGGGGAGGTGGGGGTTGTGCTTGAGTGCTTTTGAAAAGCATGCTAGAACTTCACCTTCAGAGATTCTGATTTTAATGAGTTGAGAACTACTGGTTTAGAGGAAAGAGCATTGGTTGTAGGATCAAGAGGCCTAAGCTTGAGTACTGGCTCTTTTATTAGCAGCGTAGCATTGGTTAAGTCGCTCAACCACTCTGGGCCCTAATTTCCTCATCCATGTAAAGCTGTGAGTCCTGATTCAGCCTTGCTTGGGTTGCTGGAAAGCTTCAGAGGAGCTGTGCATGAAAGCCTCTTCTGAACTGTGGGAAGAATTGCTGGGATTCCGATTGTGTGTTCCCAGGTATCTCCTTCGGAGCTGCTTGCCCCCTGAGCATTGTGGAAAAGACCCTGGTTGATGCCGTTGCTAAGCTTCCTGCCCAAAAGACAGAGGTGTTCAGAGGGGTCCTGGAGCAGCTGCGCTGGTTTGCTGGGAAGCAGGTCAAGTCTGTGGCGGTAAGTCGCTGTCAGAAGCAAGCGAGGCCCGTAGGACGGAGTTTTCATCTGCAAGCAGGGCGGCCAGACTCTCACTTGTGTCAGTGCAGTGGGCCTCAAACTTTAGTGCTTAGAGTTGCCTGGGAGGAGCAGTGCTTGTTAAAGTGCAGATTCCTGGGCCCCACCCTCAGAGATTCTGATACGTGAGTCTGAGATATAGCCCAGCTCTTCAGGTGCTTCTGATGAAGGTGGTCTGTGGGGCACCCTGGGAAACACACTCCACGACTCAAGGGCTTCATGCTGTGGTTGCAGAGATGAGGCTTCCTGCCTCCCTCCCCTTTCCTGAGCTTGGCTGAGCCAAACAGTAGGTGAATAAGAGATATGCTAGGGAGAAGCCAGAATTGGGAGGGGAATTTCCTTTCAGAGCTATGGGGAGAACCAGAGACAGAACCCTCCGACAGAGGGAGGAATCCACCTGTTGATTATTCAGTCAGCTTTCAGATGAGTCCACACATTCCCAGTTTGCAAATGGTGGCATTCAAACACCCTATGCCAATGGAAGCGCTTCACAACAGCTCATGCTGTTGGAAGAAAAGCTATCCCTGCCATTTTTAAATTGTTTTTTTAAATTAAAACAAAACAGCCTATGCCTGTTCCTCCCAGCCCCCACCCCAAGTACCTGTCACTTCTGATTATAGATTAGGAGATATAAACTCAGAAACTCTACCGAGTTCCCTAGTTCTGCTAAAATCTACTTCCAGGAAGAATTTTGTTGTCATTGTGCAACTGATTTTCTTCCTGTTTTTTAATAATGAAAACCCTGTATCTGATTCTTCTTACATTTTTTTGCCAAGTTACCAGGAAGTTCAGATCCAAATAGAGCAAATTGTTCAACCTTAAGTCTTCCTCCTCTCTTTCCTTGATCTTTATCTTCTATTTTATCAACTCTATATGGCCTCTGTGATATTATCACCTCAATCCTTTCGGGAAAAGGTTGGGTGAAATCATCAATCAAACAAACGAACACACTTAAAGGGGCTTGCCTGCTAAAATTTTAGAGTTGGGATTCAATCTCAAGTGTTCTGATTTCAAATTTTGCACATTTTTCAGAATGCCTAAGTTCTCACTGTGCTGTTACTGTGACTACAGTAGACACAGGTCCTCAGGGGTCTGCCTGCAGCAAGGGTCACCTGGCTGCCCTGGGTTCAGAAGCCTGCTGCGTGAGCAGGGGTTTCCTGGGGTGGGCTCTCACTGCATGCTCTCTGCTTGTTTTAGTCCATTGGAGGGAACATCATCACTGCCAGCCCCATCTCCGACCTCAACCCTGTGTTCATGGCCAGTGGGGCCAAGCTGACACTTGTGTCCAGAGGTGAGCTGCCTGAAGCAGAGGTCCAGGAAGAAGGACTTGGGGGAGAAAAGTCTCACCAGATAGGTCATTTTCTGGAGAAACAGAGTTCAAAGTTCAGTGACCCAGCTTTCCCTAAGGTTTGGATCCGGGGAAGCAAGGAAAATGTACCTGGTTTGGGGGACAGGAAAGCTGGACCTTTTCTTTGTAGAGAATTCACAGCAGGCATTGCTACCTGCATGCCTTACCTAGTGGGGTACTGGGGCTGGGATGCACTGGCTCACCACAGCCTGCTGTTGGACCTTCAGGAATTCTGTGAGCCATCTGTGAAACAGTTATTAATAAAAATCAGGCCAGGTGTGGTGGCTTATGCCTGCAATCCCAGCACTTTAAGATGCCGAGGTGGGAGGATTACTTGAGGTCAGGAGTTCAAGACCAGCCTGGCCAACATAGTGAAACCCCATGTCTACTAAAAACACTAAAATTGGCCAGGTGTGGTGGTGTGCACCTTTAGTCCCAGCTGCTTGAGAGCTGAGTCAGGAGAATCACTTGAACCTGGGAAGTGGAGTTTGCAGTGAGCCAAGATCTCACCACGGCACTCCAGCCTGGGTGACAGAGTGAGACCCTGTCTCCAAAAATAAAAATAAAGTTGTGTAAAATTACAATGAAATAAATTATATTCAAAACAAAAGGAATAAATACTCAAAATTCATCACTTCCTAATTACTTCATTTTGCTGTTATCAGTGCTCTTGGAGTTATTTGCATCTGTCTGTCTGTACAGTGGACATGCTCTACAATTATGTGCTCCTGTGCATCTCTGCCTTGTCAGAGGGTTCCCGAGACCACCCCAGCTCTGATATTCGCTGAGAGGATTCAGCATGCCGTCATATTCCTGGCTATGACTTACTATATAGCAGGAGGATGCAAAATCAGCAAAGGGAAAAGATACATGGGAGCAAAGTCTGGAGGAACCAGGCCCAATTTTCCAGAGACTTCTCCCAGTGGAGTCACACAGTGCATGCTTAATTCCTCCAGCAATAAGTTGTGACAACACAACTGATGCCTTGCCTACCAGGGAAGCTTGTTAGAGGCTCAGCGCCTGGGGTGTTCTTGGGACCTTGTCACATAGGCAGCCTCTACTAGCATGTGCCCAAAGTCTAGACTCCCAGAAGGAAAGCAGGGGTTCAGCATGAACTATTGTTTGTACAGATAATTTAGGCGCAGTGAGCTGCTCTATCATGGAGCACTGGGAACCCTTCTGAAGTACAAGTTCCCAAGGGCCAGCCTTGTAAGCAACCCCTACAGAGGAGAGCTGTCGGGTTGCTGTGCTCTTTCCCGCCTTCTTCCCAGTTTCACATGCAGTGATGCAACTTTGGCAGCCTGAAATTGGCTATCGAAAGTACTTACACCACACAAATTGGCAAATGCTATAAACCAGGGCTTTTCCCCCCACACGGAACTGGTCATTAAAGATTCACCAGCACACCATTGCTTAAGGATGCTTAAGGATTTCAAATGGAGGATTTTGCCCCAGTTGTGCCAGTCATTCCCTCTGACTGTGGGCATTGGAGACCAGCATGAAGAATCCCACTGATGGTTGTCCTTTGCTCCCCATGGGGTTCCCAGCCTTTCCCTCACGTTGGCTCCTCTTCATCTTGCTTCTGTACAGGCACCAGGAGAATTGTTCCAATGGACCACACATTCTTCCCTGGCTACAGAAGGACCCTGCTGAGCCCAGAGGAGATACTGCTCTCCATAGAGATCCCCTACAGCAGGGAGGTGAGCTGTTGGCATTGGTTCCAGGCTCTGCTCAAATGAGTCCTACTGCCAGGCTCTAGACAAAGAGATCAGAATCTGCCTCAGGGACCAATGTGAGCCTCTCTCAATCTTTACATTGATGATTTTTCTCTCTGAACTTTGCCTCTATTGAACCAACCATATTCCTTTCTGGACAACGAGAAGTTGCAGGATAGGAGTCCACATGGCATGGACTGTGGAACCAGATAGCTAGAAACTTGGTCCTGAGTGAGTCATTTCACCTTTCTGAGCCCCAATTCCCTCATCCGTAAAGTGGGCACCATGTCACTTACTATACGGGTTATTGTGAGGACTGAAAAGAAATAATTCATAAGGTTCCTGGTGATGCCTAGAAGCCAGTGGAGATGACCAGCAGCTAACAACAGAATTCCAAGAACACATGTTGCTGTCAAGGCTTCCTGCCCATGTCAGAGGAAATTTGCTTTCCCGTGGTGAAGAATGTGGGGTTCATGTGCTGCATGAAGAAGCTGCCTGTGGCTCAGACCATATGCTGATCTTAGACTTGATGAGGTGTTGCTTCACTGACCTCACTGTGGATTGGTGCGGATGGATTCGTGCTTCATGAATGGCTCTTCTGGCCTGTTGGGGCAGGTCTGGGCACCACTGGCTGCCTTACTCTTTGTTCCCTGGGGCCTGTGATGTCTTGACCTGGTGTGGGTCTTTCCTCTCCTAGCAGCTACCAGCTCACAACACATTCCAAAAGGCAACTGGGAGAGGCTTGGGGAGCCGCTGTCAGGGAGAGTGTGAAGTTTCCCACAGCCAGCGCTTTAGTGAGTGTTCTAAGGCATGTTCTGCCCTTGGTAATTTTGACCTCCTTAATGAGAATGCTAATTAAATTAGAGCAATTATATCCCTGAGGTGGTTTCTTAATGGTTTTCTAGCTTGTCTGTATAGACCATTTTGAGCAGTGATTCCCAGAGTTTTGAATTTCACAGTTCAGTAATTCTTTTTTTTAATTATGAGTGATGAAAGGGGGAGGAAACAGGTGTAGCTCTATTCAGTTTTTATTTGCCAGGTATGGTCATTAACAAAATACATCCTTCCATAAAAGAAAGGAGATTTTAATACCCAGAATTAGGAAACTCTCAAGAAAGGATATTGTCAACCTGCCACTGACAGTTCACTGTACCCCAGCAAGAATGTCCCCATGGATGGGCACAGTCCTGGGAGTGAGCACCTGGGACCTCTGTTCCAGAACAAAGGTCAAACTCTGGGCTCAGTGCCCCAGAGCCACGCTTGACATCCAAGCTGAGCTAGCTTTGTCATCAGGAGGGGGCTCCATGGCTTCTTCAGAGAAAAGCCTGTGGCCATTTGGGGGCCTCAACTGTGGGCCTCATTGTGCTTTTTCCAATAGATCTCCTCTCCCTAAACATGCTAATTTTATTGTTCATCAGAATTTGCGGTGCCAGAGTAAGTACAGACCTCAAAAGGAACCTGACACAGAAAGAGCTTGAAGTCAGGTGGCTCTTACCTGGAAAATAACTCATGCTCTCCTCCTATCCTTAAACACAGATCCTAGCTCAAACCCAGGAAGGAAAATGTGTTTAAAGTGCAAGGGCAGTGATTATTGCATAGTGTGATAGTGATATTTTCTTTTAGCAAGACTTCTTTCTGTCTTTCTTTCTTTTTCTTTTCTTTTTATTTTTTTTGGGACAGAATCTCACCCTGCCTGCTGGCCCAGGCTGGAGTGCAGTGGCATGATCATGGCTCACTGCGGCCTCAACCTCCCAGGCTCAAGTGATACTCCCACTTCACCCTCCCAAGTAGCTGAGACCACAGGAGTGCGCCACTACACCTGGCAATTTCTTCCTTTTTTTGTAGATATAGGGCCTCACTATATTGCCTAGGCTGGTTGAACACTTGGCTTCAAGCACTCCTCCTGCCGAGGCCTCTGGGATTACAGACGTGAGCCACTGTGCCTGGGGTTCTTTCACCAAGATTTCTGAATGATGCCAACAGACTGGTGGGAGGGGCAGGTTGGAGAGGGCACTGTGAAGGCCACAAGCAGAGGATGCCAAGGGCCAAACAGTCTCAGTCCCCAGAGAGCGTGGGGGGGCACTGATAGTGGGCACCAGGGTGGGGAAGGTAAGGGGCATGAGGGGTCTCTGGGGAGCCTTTGTGAAAGCACACTTCCTCCCCTGCAGCTGTTGTTCAATGGAGACCACCCAGTTCTACTTTGTCCCTGACCCTCAGCTTTTGTGACTAGCAGGGAGAAATCCTGGTTTTTTTCCAGCTTCTGGGAATGCTATTTGGAACCTTCCTAAACAGGTGGTAATCAGTTACGTTTGACCTTTGATTCCTGGGGCCAGCTCACACACTGATGTGTGATGGTGTTATCCCCTCACCTCACCTCATAGCCCTGTGGTTTGGGTCTGCCATTTGCAGCCCCTGCAAAGCAAGGTGGAAAACAGGCACCTTCCTGTTCTCTTTTAGGGGAGTATTTCTCAGCATTCAAGCAGGCCTCCCGGAGGGAAGATGACATTGCCAAGGTAACCAGTGGCATGAGAGTTTTATTCAAGCCAGGAACCACAGAGGTAGAGGAGCTGGCCCTTTGCTATGGCGGAATGGCCAACAGAACCATCTCGGCCCTCAAGACCACTCAGAGGCAGCTTTCCAAGTAAGAGCTAACAGCAGAATAAAACTGCTGCTACTGTTGCTGCTACTAATAGTATCATTGTTACTGCTGCTACTACTATGGCTACCGATAGTATTACTATTGCTGTTACTACTACCATAACTACTGCTACTGCTGCTACTATTGCTACCACTTCTACTTCTACTATAACCACAGTTGCTACTACTACTATTACTAATACTACTACTAGTATTACTGCTAGGAGTATTGCCACTGCTATGCTATTACCATTGCTGCTACTACTATTATTAATACTATTGTTACTGTTACTGCAATTATAATTAATATTATGATTGCTGCTACTCCAGCTGCTTCTACTACTAGAATTACTGCTGTTACTCATTATTGCTATCACTATGACTACTGTTGCTACTACTATCACTACAGCTACAATCATTGCTGCAATTCCTACTGTCACTATTATGATTAGTATTATTGCTGTTATTACTATTACTACTACTGCTGCCTCTTCTACTACTTGTTCTGTTAGTACTACTACTACTACTATTATTGGTGTTATACTAGTATTTTACTAACACCATTACTGCTGCTACTATTATTGCTACTGAAATTACTACTACTACTACTGTTACTGCTACTATGACTATTACTATTGCTACTAGTATTGCTGCTACTACTATTACTACTAACAGTAGTATTACTGCTGCTTTGATGCTGCTGGTGCTATGACTGCTACTTTTTGGCATTGCTTCTGTTACTACTATTATTACTACTGTTGCTGTTGATTCTATTACAACTTCTTCTGTGACTTTTACTACTTCTACTACTACTATCTATATTGCTACAACTACTGCAACTATTATTGCTGTTGATAGTGTTATTACTAGTAGTATTGATGCTGATGCTACTACTACTGCTCTGTAATTACTACTATTGCTACCACTATGGCTGTGATTAGTACTGCTGCTACTACTATTACTATTACTATGGTTATTATATGACAGAAATTGTACCAAGCACTTCACTAACATTATCCTAGGAAATCCTTACAGCACCCACATAAGATCAATAAAGCTTAACTTGGATTTTGGTTCCTTGGTTCCAAAATTCCTGGCTTTGTCATTTACCAAATAGGTAACGTAAGTCAAGTTACTTGGCCTCCCTGTGCCTCAGTTTTCTCCTTGGTAAATGGGTATACGAATTTTTCCTACTACATTTTAAAATTTAAATTAAAAGTGAGAATTCACATAAAACACTTAAGACATTGCCTGGCACATTGTGAGGATTTGATAGATTTTTAACTGTTATTACTTTGGTGGTCTTTTAAAATTGCATCTGTTTTTAAAGATGAGGAAACAGAGGCTCAATGAGGTTAATTTAAGTTGCCTAAAGTCACCCAACTCTAAGTATCCAAGCTGAATTTTGAACCAAGCTTTATACAGCTCTGAGGCTCTGGGCACACAGCTCTACACAAAGGGATGTGGAGGGCTGGGCAGTAGTGCTGTCCCATGCCCTGCACTCTGGCAGGCTCTGGAAGGAGGAGCTGCTGCAGGACGTGTGTGCAGCCCTGGCGGAGGAGCTGCATCTGCCTCCCGACGCCCCCGGTGGCATGGTGGACTTCCGGCGCACCCTCACCCTCAGCTTCTTCTTCAAGTTCTACCTGACAGTCCTTCGGAAGCTGGGCCAAGAGAACCCAGAAGACGTGAGTGGGGCCTGGCCAGGCACTGGCTCTCTGTAGCATGTTTGGGGATGTAAGAAGTTGGTCTGGGTAGTAAACTTACTCCTCTCCTCCAGACATCTGAGGGCAGAATAGCAGGGACCAGGGTCACAGCACAAGAATCATGGAAATGGGAGTGACCAGCTGGCTTAGAGGCAGAGTGCTGGGCTGGGCTTTGGGAACACAGGTTCTTGCTCTGTAATCTCAGCTACTCGGGAAGCTGAGGCAGGAAAATCGCTTGAACTCGGGAGGCAAAGGTTGCAATGAGCCAAGATTGTGCCATTGCACTCCAGCCTGGACTATGAGAGAGAAACTGTCTCAAAAAAAAAAAAAAAAAAAAAA
>NW_016815947.1:523033-548279 GCF_001698545.2 Rhinopithecus bieti | reverse complement strand
TTCCTTTTTTTGTAGATATAGGGCCTCACTATATTGCCTAGGCTGGTTGAACACTTGGCTTCAAGCACTCCTCCTGCCGAGGCCTCTGGGATTACAGACGTGAGCCACTGTGCCTGGGGTTCTTTCACCAAGATTTCTGAATGATGCCAACAGACTGGTGGGAGGGGCAGGTTGGAGAGGGCACTGTGAAGGCCACAAGCAGAGGATGCCAAGGGCCAAACAGTCTCAGTCCCCAGAGAGCGTGGGGGGGCACTGATAGTGGGCACCAGGGTGGGGAAGGTAAGGGGCATGAGGGGTCTCTGGGGAGCCTTTGTGAAAGCACACTTCCTCCCCTGCAGCTGTTGTTCAATGGAGACCACCCAGTTCTACTTTGTCCCTGACCCTCAGCTTTTGTGACTAGCAGGGAGAAATCCTGGTTTTTTTCCAGCTTCTGGGAATGCTATTTGGAACCTTCCTAAACAGGTGGTAATCAGTTACGTTTGACCTTTGATTCCTGGGGCCAGCTCACACACTGATGTGTGATGGTGTTATCCCCTCACCTCACCTCATAGCCCTGTGGTTTGGGTCTGCCATTTGCAGCCCCTGCAAAGCAAGGTGGAAAACAGGCACCTTCCTGTTCTCTTTTAGGGGGAGTATTTCTCAGCATTCAAGCAGGCCTCCCGGAGGGAAGATGACATTGCCAAGGTAACCAGTGGCATGAGAGTTTTATTCAAGCCAGGAACCACAGAGGTAGAGGAGCTGGCCCTTTGCTATGGCGGAATGGCCAACAGAACCATCTCGGCCCTCAAGACCACTCAGAGGCAGCTTTCCAAGTAAGAGCTAACAGCAGAATAAAACTGCTGCTACTGTTGCTGCTACTAATAGTATCATTGTTACTGCTGCTACTACTATGGCTACCGATAGTATTACTATTGCTGTTACTACTACCATAACTACTGCTACTGCTGCTACTATTGCTACCACTTCTACTTCTACTATAACCACAGTTGCTACTACTACTATTACTAATACTACTACTAGTATTACTGCTAGGAGTATTGCCACTGCTATGCTATTACCATTGCTGCTACTACTATTATTAATACTATTGTTACTGTTACTGCAATTATAATTAATATTATGATTGCTGCTACTCCAGCTGCTTCTACTACTAGAATTACTGCTGTTACTCATTATTGCTATCACTATGACTACTGTTGCTACTACTATCACTACAGCTACAATCATTGCTGCAATTCCTACTGTCACTATTATGATTAGTATTATTGCTGTTATTACTATTACTACTACTGCTGCCTCTTCTACTACTTGTTCTGTTAGTACTACTACTACTACTATTATTGGTGTTATACTAGTATTTTACTAACACCATTACTGCTGCTACTATTATTGCTACTGAAATTACTACTACTACTACTGTTACTGCTACTATGACTATTACTATTGCTACTAGTATTGCTGCTACTACTATTACTACTAACAGTAGTATTACTGCTGCTTTGATGCTGCTGGTGCTATGACTGCTACTTTTTGGCATTGCTTCTGTTACTACTATTATTACTACTGTTGCTGTTGATTCTATTACAACTTCTTCTGTGACTTTTACTACTTCTACTACTACTATCTATATTGCTACAACTACTGCAACTATTATTGCTGTTGATAGTGTTATTACTAGTAGTATTGATGCTGATGCTACTACTACTGCTCTGTAATTACTACTATTGCTACCACTATGGCTGTGATTAGTACTGCTGCTACTACTATTACTATTACTATGGTTATTATATGACAGAAATTGTACCAAGCACTTCACTAACATTATCCTAGGAAATCCTTACAGCACCCACATAAGATCAATAAAGCTTAACTTGGATTTTGGTTCCTTGGTTCCAAAATTCCTGGCTTTGTCATTTACCAAATAGGTAACGTAAGTCAAGTTACTTGGCCTCCCTGTGCCTCAGTTTTCTCCTTGGTAAATGGGTATACGAATTTTCCTACTACATTTTAAAATTTAAATTAAAAGTGAGAATTCACATAAAACACTTAAGACATTGCCTGGCACATTGTGAGGATTTGATAGATTTTAACTGTTATTACTTTGGTGGTCTTTTAAAATTGCATCTGTTTTAAAGATGAGGAAACAGAGGCTCAATGAGGTTAATTTAAGTTGCCTAAAGTCACCCAACTCTAAGTATCCAAGCTGAATTTTGAACCAAGCTTTATACAGCTCTGAGGCTCTGGGCACACAGCTCTACACAAAGGGATGTGGAGGGCTGGGCAGTAGTGCTGTCCCATGCCCTGCACTCTGGCAGGCTCTGGAAGGAGGAGCTGCTGCAGGACGTGTGTGCAGCCCTGGCGGAGGAGCTGCATCTGCCTCCCGACGCCCCGGTGGCATGGTGGACTTCCGGCGCACCCTCACCCTCAGCTTCTTCTTCAAGTTCTACCTGACAGTCCTTCGGAAGCTGGGCCAAGAGAACCCAGAAGACGTGAGTGGGGCCTGGCCAGGCACTGGCTCTCTGTAGCATGTTTGGGGATGTAAGAAGTTGGTCTGGGTAGTAAACTTACTCCTCTCCTCCAGACATCTGAGGGCAGAATAGCAGGGACCAGGGTCACAGCACAAGAATCATGGAAATGGGAGTGACCAGCTGGCTTAGAGGCAGAGTGCTGGGCTGGGCTTTGGGAACACAGGTTCTTGCTCTGTAATCTCAGCTACTCGGGAAGCTGAGGCAGGAAAATCGCTTGAACTCGGGAGGCAAAGGTTGCAATGAGCCAAGATTGTGCCATTGCACTCCAGCCTGGACTATGAGAGAGAAACTGTCTCAAAAAAAAAAAAAAAAAAAAAAAGAGAGAGAGAAAAGAAAAGAAAGAAAAAGAAAAAAGAAAAAAAAGAAAGAAAGAAAGAGAAAAAAAGAAAGGGAATACAGAGTGTGATAAGTACGTAGGGTGGAATGGGAATGTCAGGTGGGGCTGCAATAGCCAGGAGGCCATGGAATGCATAGGATGTGCCCTCAAGAGAGCATGCAGGCTAAGATGGGGCCCAGCTCCTGAGATTTGTTCACCAAGAATTTCTTTTGCATCTATCCTATGCCAGGTTGCACGAGGTGCTAGGGGGCAGCTCAGTGTGGGGGAGAACATGGACAATAAAGGCCACACTTGGGAGACAACTGCGGAGATGGAGTGTGGAGGGAGCCCAAAGTGGAGAGGATGTCACTGATGCAGGGACAGCAGAGATAAATCCCTCTTTAAAAAAAAAAACAACTTCAAAATACAGGATTGGATAAAGAAAACCTAAAATTACCTTACTCTCAAATCCCAGAGAAAACCACTGCTAAATATTTTGGTTATTTCCTCTGATCTTTTTTCCAGCATTTATCTGTCCATCTATCTGTTATACTGTTTGTCTGCTCCATCTCTCTCTCTCTGTTTCTAGCTGTCCTTCCATCCATCTATCAACACCTATCATCTTCCTGTCTTTTGAGGTGGATATATTATTTTCTAAATAGACTTGGGACCACACTGCATATAGAGCTTTAAATTCTCCTTTGCTTCCATTGGGATTATATCGTGAATAGTTTCCATATCATTAAATGCTTCCCATGGAATTGAGGAGGGCAAGGAAGACTTTTCCAGGAAGGCTGGAGGAGAAGGATATTCCCAACAGAGACAGCAGCAGGCATAAATACAAGAAGGAGGGAAAGAGTTTGGGGTGTTGGAGGAAGTACAGACCATTCAGTCTACAGGGTACAGTGGGGGGCTAGCAGTGAAGCTGAGGCTGCTGTTAAATGCTGGGTTCTCAGAGCCCATGTTTGGATGCTGAGAGATCCAGCCCGCACTCAAAGGGGCATGAAATGAAGAGACAAGGGGATCAGTTGTCACTTTGGTTATTTGGGGACAACCAAGGAAGGGATCAATGATTGAAACATAATCCTGATCACCTCTGTTATCTTGTCTCCACAGAAGTGTGGTAAACTGGACCCCACTTTCGCCAGTGCAACTTTACTCTTTCAGAAAGACCCCCCAGCCAATGTCCATCTCTTCCAAGTGAGTACAGTCAGTGTATGGCTAAGATCAGGGTACTTTGCAGGCCACATAAGTTGGCTAGTGGCTGACCATCAGCTAGTGACTAACTTGAATTGTATGTAGGTGCATAAAGCTCCTTACGCTTGTGCGTAAATATCCAGTGAAGAAAATGGGAATCGTATAGATGTTAATGTCACTAGTCACTATTTCTCCCTTGTGTGCCTAAATTTCTCTCTTTGGGATTAGACTCTTAGCTGCACCTCTTCCTTACAGATTTTTTTTTAACATGAAGGATAATGTGCAAAGCCAGAAGTCTTCTTGAGCATGCTAAAACAAACGAACAGACAAACCATCTATCTACTCCAGCTTTTTGAGAGGTGCTAGGTAAAGGGTCAGCAAACTTTTCCGTAAAACATTTTAGATTTTGTGGGCCAGATGGTTTCTACTGCAACTTCTCAACTCTGTCATTGTAGCACAAAAGCAGCCACAGGCAAAACATGAATGAATGAGTGTGTTGTCTTCCAATAAAGCTTTATTTACAAAAACAGGCAATGGGCCTGTGTCAGCCCCCAGGCCACAATTTACTGCCCCCTGCACACTGGAGTGTGGTTGGCCCAAGCATGAACTCTGGGGCCTGACTGCCTGAATTTGTATCCACACTCTGCCATTTCATAATTGTGCAACCTTGAACAACTTATTTATCCTCCTGTGTGCCTCTTAAGCAAGTTAATTATACCCACCTGCAAATGTGGATAATCACATACCTGTTTCATAAGATGGTTTTGAGGATTAAATGTGTTAATAAAAGTAAATTACTTAGATGGTCCCTGGGATACGGTGAAACTTTCAATAAACATTAGCCATTGTTATGATTACTTTGTAAAACAAAAACAACTTTATTATCAAATCAATAATTTAAAACATTTTAGAAAATATGGAAAAGTGTAAGAAGAAAATAAAATCACGAAAATTCCACCTCCAGAGCAAAATATTAATTATATTTTTGTTTATTCTTTTCATTAATTTCTTATGCCGTATATGGACATGTATATAACTATATTTATATATATATTATATATATATATATAATAATAATATAATAATATATATATTATATATATATTTATATACTATATTTATATACTATATTTATATAGTATATATTATCTTTTCCTACAGAATTTGAATTATTGTCAAACACAAACACAAATGTTTTATGTCCTGTTTTTATGCTTGCATGAACAATCCTTCTAGTTAAAGTCCTTCAAAAGTATGTTTTAATGGTTGCATACTATTGTGTTAGATGGGGCTGCATAATTTATTTACCCAATCCCCAAATAGTGGAAATGTAAGTTATTCTTTTCTTGTTGTTCTTTTATAAAACAACACTACGACCACCCTTGCCATCACTTATCCACCTTCCTGTTCCCTTTGCCCCTCGCCCCCTGCATTCTTTATTCTTACCCCTCGGTGTGCTTTGCCATGTAGCCTGAAGCTCTCCAGTGTCCCCTGGGCCTGTAGAGGGGCAGTGTCCTTGACAGCGCAGCCTGATTGATGACCCTGTCATTCCAGGAGGTGCCCAAGGGCCAGTCGGAGGAGGACATGGTGGGCCGGCCCCTGCCCCACCTGGCAGCGAACATGCAGGCCTCTGGTGAGGCCGTGTACTGTGACGACATCCCTCGCTATGAGAATGAGCTGTCTCTCCGGCTGGTCACCAGCACCCGGGCCCACGCCAAGATCAAGTGAGTGTCACCGCCAGGAGGAGTTGGTGGAATGCTGTGAGGGAGCTGCTGGGAGCACCCAGGAGACTTCTCTCATCCTGCCAGGCCATGGAGATGCAAAGATAATGACGTGCCTCCAGGACCTCTCAGGCTAGAGAGAGGGGAAGACCTTCTAGACAGCTCCTATTATTATCTCTGTGTTCCAGATGAGGAAACTAAGGCACAAGTAGGGTATGTTACTTGCCCCAGGCCGCACAGTTGGCAAGTGGCAGAGTTGGAGTTTGAAGCCAAGCAACTGAGCAACTGTGTTGTGTTGTTGCCTCTGCATGTTCAAGCCAGACAGCGTGAACTTTACTTCCTGGTGGGCGTTAGACACATAGCCTGCTGAGTAGAGCAGTTAGGAAAAGCCCTTCCTTGGGCCCACTGCATGGACTAGGAATCAGGTTTCCTTGTCATTGGTCTTTTCTCTGCTGCTGCTCCTACTTTGGAGATGGACTCCCTCCAGGAATGGTGAACCAGGCACGGCTGAAATCTAACAGATAAATAAACTTGTCCAGGTCCCTAAAAAAAAAAGTGTTTACGTTCCTATGGTTGCTAGCTATAGGATACATTCTTTCCCTTTTTTTCCTTGTCTTGAGCCCATATTGACAATACCATAACCCACATTATCTACACTCAAACCACCTCCATCCAAGCAATGTGTGAATGGATGGAGGAGGATGAGGGGGTTGACATTGTCATAACTGCAACAACTGGGGCCTTCCCAGGCTGCACATACTTGGAGGTGGGTGTGGCAGGACAGAGCTTAACCCTCCTAACTTAACCTCAGTTCCGATAATACCAGTCACGCTGCTTTCTGGCTTAGTGACTTCGGACAAGCTACCTAACTTCCTTGAGTTTGAGTTTCCCCGAACATAAAATGGGAATTAGGATAAGCACTTTCAGAGTTTCTTGTGAGGGTTAAGCATCTGGAAGATGTTTAGTAGTACTTCAGGGCAGTTTCCATACCTTTCCCTGAAATGCGTTGCCCTATTTCCCTATGGGGGCATATGCCAGTATGATCAGTACATAGTTGAGACTGTTTCCTTGATAATATATTCAGGCATTCTCCTTTTGAGGTTCATGTTCCCTCATTATGGTAGGATGCCCTGTCATGCTGGGATAGCACCATGAATGCAGGGAGAGAAATGCAGCTCTATGAAGCTGTTCAGGGCCATTGGATCAGTGGCACAGCAGGGCCCTATGTGCTGCTTTTGGAAGGGAGCTAGGTGTGATGCGTGAATTAGCCAGAGCTCTCCAGAGTAAATGCTGTTCATTCTGATACGGCTCGCTTGTACTTGGAGACTAGACAGGGCACCATGTAAGGTATAAAGAGGCCTGGCCTGCCTTATTCACTTTATTTATTTTTAAATGGAGACAGGATCTTGCTATGCTGCCCAGGCTGGTCTGAAACTCCTGGGCTCAAGTGATCCGCCCACCTTGACCTGACAAGGTGCTGGGATTACAGGCATGAGCAACTCTGCCTGGCTGGCTTATTCACTGTATATCCCCAGCAACATTCAGCATAGTGGCCTGAACATGGTGAGGATTTAATCAACATTTGCAGAATAGAGTATAATTGAATTAGAATCTAATAGAAAAGAAGCAGAGAAACGAGGAATTAGGATGGAGCCAAGCCAATCAAAATAAAAACAGGGTTGTCCAACTAGGTGATAGGTTCCCTGCTCCAGCTTGCTGGCCTGGCCCCTCACACCACTCATTCTTGCAGGTCCATAGATATATCAGAAGCTAAGAAGGTGCCAGGGTTTGTTTGTTTCATTTCCGCTGATGATATTCCTGGGAGTAACATAACTGGAATTTGTAATGATGAGACAGTCTTTGCAAAGGATAAGGTAGGTCTTGGATTTTTTTATATGAAGTAAATTGAATAAGTATTGAAGTTTTAATTTGTGTACATTGCTCCAAACTCCTGATCTGGAAAGGTTATACATTTGCGTGGACTGTGGCCATCATCGAGTTGGCCCATATTCAGCACAGTCCACAAAGGGATAGAATATGTTACTTGTTTATTTAATTGATGCCTGCTGTTTGTACATAGTAGGATGTCTCTATGCCAAAGTGGCAGTAAAACAAGGCTGGTGATTACATTTGAACTAACAATTGGGTTCTTAAGGTACAACAGTAAACTCCTTAATTAAAATAAAATAAGAATACATTTAACAAACTAACTAGAAATCACAATACCACCACTATGTGAATTGATCATTCACTTACACAGAAGTTGATCTATTGATTTCAACTATATGGAATTCTGCAACAACAAACAAAATTCTTTAAATGTTTAAGACAGCTGCTACAGAAGTCCTTATATTTTACTCATATAATTCTCGACAGTCATTTTGTAATTCCAGTAGACATCAAATCTTGCAAATTAGACATGAGTGGGTATTTCTGAAGAGTGAGTTCATCTTATTATTCATGTAAAAGTGAAGGAGAGAACAAAAAACTAAAAATGTGAGAACAAGGACTCCATGAGGAGAGCATTTCATAGAAGAACAAATTGCTTTACATACTTCAAGAGCTTCTCAGGGCAGTGCTAGCATTATGGCTAGTGAGAGTCAGCCACATTTAACCACCATTGCACTAACCAACAGCCAGATTTAACCACCATAGCACTAACCAACTAAGTCAATAGCTTATTTGGGCCACAAAGATAATTATCAGAGACATGCATGCTAATTGTTGGTTCCTATTGTCAGAAACCTCATCTTCTAAAGTGATGTGTTGGACAACAATTTTTTGTTGTTTACTTTTTTGGGGATGTTGGATGAAAATTATCTCTGAAGGAGATCCATTAAGCTTTTATGAAACTGAATTATTGAAGAAAAGAAAACAACAATCATTATCATATAAATTTTTTAAAATCTTTTTATGGGTCATCAAGTCTAAGAACCAGCGTTTGAGAGCTACTGCTTTTGGGTATTAGATGAAGTATGGGACACGATACTTAAAAAAAGTATCACGTCTTGTAAGCGTATGTCTTACATGCCTTACACTGATGCTTACAGCCTTTATAGCCTTTGAGAAGCTTTTGATATAAATCTGGGAAATAGAACATAGAAGAGAGTGGTGTAGTGAAAAGAAAATAAAACTGGGGGTCAGGGTCTAAGATTAGTCATGATCTATTAATAGTGACAGGCCAAATGTGGCCTTGCCTTCTGAGTCTCCATAGGAAGACCAATGGTGTTGGAGTGAATCTGAATTGACAAACACACTTCCTGGTGCCATATCCCCCTTTCTGCTCATGGCAAACGAGTAATCAATTGCCACATTCTATCTGGTTCAGCTTCTCAATAGTCTGCCAGTACTAAATACTCAGAATTGGCCCTTGAGATGAAATGTGTTTGGCATCTTGATCCTAATGATCCTCAGTCAGTAGGATAAGGAAATTAAGAGGCCCCGGGGCATTCCTAAAATGAGCTTCGATTGTGAGGCCAGGGACTTCTTTTGGCTTTTTGAACAATCCAAAAATAATTTGTTTCACTATGAGCCGGGTTGCGTTCTTTAACAGTCTGTCTCCGCTACTAGGTTACTTGTGTTGGGCATATCATTGGTGCTGTGGTTGCTGACACCCCAGAACACACACAGAGAGCTGCCCAAGGGGTGAAAATCACCTATGAAGAACTACCAGCCATTATCACAATTGAGGTAACTGAGAATGGGCTGCCTGTGTAGAGGAGTGAGCTCCTTGTCCCTGGATGTGCATTTATTATGATTCCCTAGAGGGAATTTGAGCAGCAGGTAGGAATTTGGTTAGATGAGTTTTAAAATCCCTTTCAACCCTGGGATTTGGGGTCCCATGAAATCTTCCCCTTTACGATCTTAGGCCCAGTCCACTAACAACAGCCAAACTGAGTTCCTCCTTCCCAAAATTTTACCTCCATTTGGTCCTTGTGGTATTCTTTGCTTTTCCTTGAGGTCCAGGGTTGTCCACCTACAGCTGAGGAAATGGAGGAAGATGATTCCCTGGGCTACAGTAGAGCTTACTTCAAGTCTGTATGTGAAGCGTATAGAGATTCATTTATGGGAAGAGAGAGTCAACAATTCAGAGAGCTTCTCTTTCCCTAATCAGAACCCATCTTTCCCTCCCTGCTAAAAGTCACATTTCTGAAACTTCTTTGTGATCCCCAGGATGCTATAAATAACAACTCCTTTTATGGACCTGAGCTGAAGATCGAGAAAGGGGACCTCAAGAAGGGGTTTTCCGAAGCAGATAATGTTGTGTCAGGTAGAGCTGTTCCATGCCGCAGTGGGAATGGGGTGGCCCTGGTTTGCAAATTAAATTCAAGAGATATGCATTGAACCCTGAAGCAGGGAAGTGATTTCCAGACATTTCCTAACAGAAAATTCCCTCTTACATTTGTAGCAAAATCGTGGACAGTTGGCTGGGAAAGAGCTTCAGTCATCTTAATCTCTACTCTCCTGTCTCTAGGCTGGACCTAATGATTCTAGAGAGATTCTAGAGTATTCTGATCTGGAAGACCATCTAGGGAAGATAACAGCCACAGATGCCTGACAGCCTTAGGTCTGCCAGGCCTCTAACTGCATAAACTCTCATCATCCCCCTACCTGGAGGCAGTCCTTACTCATATTCAACTAGCATTCTCCCTCCTCTTCCCTTTGCCCTGCTCTCCCTCCACCTCTGTCTCTGACACTGTGAAATCACATCCATTGCTCTCACCCCAGGACAATGCAGCTGACTACCTCTTTTGGAACTGTTTTTTACATTGGCTGTTGTGCTTTGCAAAGTCACTATGAAGCTAACTCTCCACCAGGCCTGGTAGCTTAGGTTCTGGAAGATGCTCTGGTTTTCAGCATTTCAATCACATCTATTAATCCCTGCTTTACCTTTTCCAAAACTGTACAATGACAGTTTTCAAAATCCTTGATTTCCATAAGCTGCAGTGAGAAGAGAACTTTGGACTGGATGCATTTTGGTGTCATTCTGGTTTCTTTGTTCAGGGGGTGGGGGTGAAGGTAGAGCACTCAGCTCCCAAATGGCTAAGACTTTGGGATCCTTTTCCACCCCAAGTGGGAAACCTTGAGGTTACCCCTCAGGTAACTGTGCGATCAGTTGCTTCCTGCCCAGGCCACTTGGCAGAGTGTACTCTCTCTTTAGGCAAGCTGGCCCCTTCTGCAGAATCGAGCTCACTGTGAGGGATCTCACTGCTTCCCCAGGGGAGTTATACATCGGTGGCCAGGAGCACTTCTACCTGGAGACTCACTGCACCATTGCTATTCCAAAAGGCGAGGCAGGAGAGATGGAGCTCTTTGTGTCTACCCAGAACACCATGAAGACCCAGGTAGGTGCCTTTGGGTCAGCACAAGGGGCTGACAGGGCAGCGGGGAGCTCCTAGCAAACCAGGAGGGCCATGTGGGAAATGGAAAGAGGGAGATGTGGGCTGGTCCAGAGGGTACTCGAGTGTCACAGTCCTGGAGTCAGACTCTGTCACCAACAAGCTGGTATCACTGACCTTGTTCCATAACTTTTCTCAGCCTCAGTTTTCTCATCTATAAAATGGGGCTTGGGTGGGTCGTCGTAATTATTAGATGAGTTTTAATATTTAGACTAGAGTTTGGTACATGTTGGCTGTTATCATTTCAGTGCCTATGGCCTTGGTCAAGTCATATCCTGCCTCAGTTTCCTCATATGCAAAATGAAGGTATTGGATTAAGTCATAGCCACAAGGCCCACTAAATTATCTACAGCTGCTCAAATAGTCCTCATTTCTCTACTGCCTGTAATGTGACAGCGGTTGCCAGTGTTTTTGGCAGCTCGTCCTACTCTCATGATCTCCCAGTCCCTGGTCACCTGGTCAGACGGAACAAGTTTCTAAAAGTATTCTGTGACCAACTGCTTGCCCTCTGGTTAAAAACCAATGCCTGAATTCAGTCTGGCAGGCCCCAGCATCACTAACCACAAGACTGCATGGGGATTTTGAATTAAGGAATTTCAGAATTCACAGTAGTAATTAGGTCCATGCATATTGGACAGGCTCTGCATAAGGCCTGAAATAAGTTCAGATAATGGATTCAATGTGAATGTTCTGTCTTTTACCCATAGAGCTTTGTTGCAAAAATGTTGGGAGTTCCAGCAAACCGGATTGTGGTTCGAGTGAAGAGAATGGGAGGAGGCTTTGGAGGGAAGGAGACCCGGAGCACTGTGGTGTCCACGGCGGTGGCCCTGGCCGCATATAAGTGAGTTCCAAAGCCTGTTTCTCCTATCTGGCCCTGGGAAGAAGACTAAGGCTACTTCTGCCAGGAAGGCTTTCTCGACTTCCCCCTGTTAGAATTAGTTTCCTTCTGCTTTGAATTCTTTCAGCCCTCTGTTTTTAGAACCCTTGGGCATAGTAGGAGGGTAACATCGCCTGTTCCATTGTGGTCTGGCACAGGTGTCCACATCTGATCTCCCCTACCTGGCTGTGAGCTCTCTGAAGGAAAACACATACCTCGCGTCCTTCTATTCTCCACCTTGTGTAGCACTGTGCCTAGATGGCAAAGCAGCCCAGTACAGGTCTGCTCAGCGTGCAGGTGGAAAAGGTGGCTTCCTGGCTGTTTTTGTTCTGAGACTCGCAGGGCTGAGTTGCTGTTGAAGGCTCACAGGCTTCTAATCCTTTCGGTACCCCCCAGGACTGGCTGCCCTGTGCGCTGCATGCTGGACCGTGATGAGGACATGCTGATAACTGGTGGCAGACATCCCTTCCTGGCCAGATACAAGGTTGTAGATGTTGGGGCTGTGCTGGGACGGGAAGTGCCATTTTGTGAGGAAACCTGGGACCAAATGTCCAGGCCTCCTTGAGCTGCACTCTTACTTTTTGCCTATCTGTAGAAGTTCAAATAAGATATAGCCAGAAGAGAAATTCAAGTAGGCTAACAGCAACACAGAAAGGTAGTGCTGAGGGAGGCTGGTACCTCATCTCCCAAGGGTGGCATTTGTGACTTCTGTGGATTTGCTGTGTTCTGAGTCTGGTCAGGCTCAGAAACATGATTCACCAGCCGACTCAGGGTCAACCAATCGTGCTTGGTAGCCCAACATTAACATGATCACAGGCCTGACGTAAACATTGGAATGACAGCTTAGTAATTTACTGTGAGAAATAGAACTTTCCAGGAGCCTGGAGAGCCCCAAGATGTTCGGATAAGCACCTGGTTTCCCAGATCATGGTTGGAGACTGTCCACACTTCTCTCTGGGACAGTCCCTTTTTTGGGGTTCTGTGGATGACCCATGCACCCTTTCCCTGTACACATCAGCAGAGCCTTAACAGGGTTCTGCCTAGCTCTAGAAACCTGGGAGCCCTCTCTCCATGAACTGGCCTTGAACATGGCCTTTGACCTATTCTGAGTTTGTTTCATGATTTAACTCCCAGCAAGGGATTATAGTTCTCTTAGCCCCAAATTCTTGTGGGCCTGAAGAGAGTTCCTTGATCTTTCAGGGTCCCAGTTTCCGTGTGTGTAAGACAGCCTGTAAAGGGTATTTTAACAGTGTACATAAGGTCAAGGATGTGCGTGCTCCTGTGAAATACAACTTTTTTTGTCTTCTGACCAAAATCTGTGAGGGGACAGTCCAGTATCTTTCCTAGTTTCTCTTCCCTGTGCTCCCCTCCCTGCCCTATCATGACCAACTTTCTCTTTCCAACCTCCTTACTCCCCTCCTAGACCAGAAGCCAGGTGCCAGTAGCAGGAAGAAGGGGTGTGGGGACACGGGTGTCCAGGGGTGGGGAGCCAAGTGTGTGCCACTGGGGAGAGGTCAGGTCCTCTCTTCTTCACTTGTTACCTTCTGCTGACTTTTGAAGGTCACTCTTTTCTCATGGGATGATGTGGTGTTCTGTTTATTTCCTCCAGGTGTCATAAGTGGGAGGGAGGATCAGAGAGAGACAGAGAGGTGGGGGAAAGGGGACTTCGGATAAATCACTCTCCTTTCTCCTTTTATCAGGTTGGCTTCATGAAGACTGGGAAGGTTGTGGCTCTGGAGGTGGATCACTTCAGCAACGTGGGGAACACCCAGGATCTCTCTCAGAGTGTGAGTAGGACCTGCAGCCGCCCCTGCACCCAGAGCTGACTTCAACAGCTGATCAGCCTGTTCCCACACAGGCTCGAGCCTCCCCAGTCCCAGCCTGCTACTGTTGCAGTAGTCTCCTAATGGGTCCTCACCTTCAGGTTTCCCATCCTTGATTAATCTCTATAGCACAATGATGATCGTATTATTTCTCTGGTTAAAAACCCATCCTTCCTGTTTAAGATAATTTGCCAAGCTAGCAAAGTTAGTTACAATGTTTTATGTACAGTGTAGTAGCATTGTGTGTGTGTATATGCATGGAATAGTAATATATATACTTAAACTAATACTAATATATATTACTATATATAACATGCATGGAAAAGTGTCTGAAGGAACATATACCAAACTGTTAACAGTGATGATCAAATTATTAACAATGATTGGAATGGTATTGAGAGGGGTACACACTGTCATTTTCTATGTTACACGTTTCCATGATGTTTTAATTTTAAATAAGTCTAATTGCTTTTTTTTTTTTTTTTTTTGTTGAGACAGAGTCTTGCTCTGTCGCCCAGGCTGGAGTGCAGTGGCCAGATCTCAGCTCACTGCAAGCTCCACCTCCCGGGTTTACGCCATTCTCCTGCCTCAGCCTCCCGAGTAGCTGGGACTACAGGCGCCCGCCACCTCGCCCGGCTAGTTTTTTGTATTTTTTTGTAGAGACAGGGTTTCACCGTGTTAGCCAGCATGGTCTCGATCTCCTGACCTCGTGATCCGCCCGTCTCGGCCTCCCAAAGTGCTGGGATTACAGGCTTGAGCCACCGCACCCGGCCAGTCTAATTGCTTTTTAAAAAATTATTTCATTGAAGTATAATTTACATACGTAAAGTTAATCCATTTGAATTATATAACTTAATGGTTGTTAGTAAAATTCAAGAGTTGTTAGACCACTATCACAATTCAGTGTTTGAACTCCCATCACCCCGGAATGATCTCTTGCATCCATTTGTAGTCACTCCCATTACCATTCCATAAGCCCAGGTCAGTTAAGTCATTTAATAGAACCATTCACTATGTAGTTTTTTCTGTTTGGTGTCTTTCTCTCAGAATAATGTTTTGTAGGTTCATCTATGTTTTTGTTATTATTCTTTCTTTTGAGACAGTCTCGCTCTGTCACCCAGGCTGGAGTGCAGTGGCACGATCTTGGGTCACTGCAACCACTGCCCCCGGGTTCAAGCGATTCTCCTGTCTCAACCTCCCAAGTAACTGGGATTACAGACATGCACCCCTATGCCTGGCTAATTTTTGTATTTTTAGTAGAGACAGGGTTTCACCATGTTGACCAGGCTGGTCTCGAATTCCTGACTTCAAGTGATCGGCCCGCCTCAGCCTCCCAAAGTGCTGGGGTTACAGGCGTGAGCCACTGTGTCCGGCCCATCTTTGTTATAGCATGATTCAGTACTTCACTCCTGTTCATTGATGAATAATATTCCATGATAAGGATATACCATATGTTGTTTACCATTCACCACTTGATGGACATTTGTGTTGTTTCCAGTTTTCTGCTTTTATGCATAATACTGCTCTCATACTAGTTTTATGTAGACATATATTTTTATTTGTCTTGAGTAAATTCCTGGAATTCCTAGGAATAGAATTGCTGAATCTGTGGTGAGCTTAACATTTTAAGAAATAATCGCATTTTCATGGGCAGAGGCAGCCTGGCAGGCACTGGGAGAGCTGGGCTTTATTTTTACTAATATTCTACAATTGTTTAAATAGAAGGAACTTTATAATGAAACAGTTCAGAATACTGGCTCAAGAACCTATGTCAAGATGAGCTGAATTTTAGTAAATTATTTTAGGAATTATGACGAGCTAATTGAATTAGGCTTGTGACAATGAGAGGAATTTACATAACAAGTAAAACTTACTCACATTAAAAATGTTTAGATATTTGCTTCTATAGGTGTCACTTTAATAAAATACCAATTTAGTTTTACTTGTGACTTGTCTAGTTAGTAATAACTTTAATAGGCTTTATTGGGACAAGCTTACTGCTCTTGTGGGAGCTCCTCTCACAAGTAGTTGTAATGCCGTAGTATAACTCAGGATCAGTAGCTTGAGATGTTATTGTTTTTCTCTTCATCTTTGACTTGCAAAGAGCCTCCCCTTTTTGGATCCAGACATCTTTTCTGAATCCTGGTTCCACTAGTATACCTGCTCTCCTGTGATCCCAAATCATAGTCAATGGTGCCTCGAACATAGCACCTTCAGCTAAAGGCTGCCTAGTGCTCTGAGGAAAGCTTGCTGATTATCTTCCTGCTCTACTCACCCCAAAAGGCAGAAAAACAACATAGTCAGTCCTGTGCTCATTTGTAATTGTAAAGATCAGTTATATATGTATTTGTAATGAGAGCAAGTATATACTCATTATAGGACAAATTTAAGAAGTTTAAAATATCCCAAAGTAGAATTTCTATATCTAGTCTTTTGTTTTTTTCGTGAATATTTGCAAGTGATTACCATTAAATTCACACATGACAGATTAATCTGAAAGATCAGAGAGACTATGTTATTCCTGGCCGTGATAGAACTGCTCCTGTGGTTTGGGACAAGTAACAAAACATCTGCTTGAGTTTTGTTTGCAAAATACACTATTAATATTGGACCTACCTCAAAACATATTGAGGATCTGTGAAATGCTAAGTTCCCAAAATAAAATATTGCCGATTGTCTTTTTATTGAAAGTAAATTTCCTCATTAAGTCAATCTGCCTTCTGTAAGTCACAGTGCTTAAATCTCAGGATTTTTTCATTAGGAGAGACCTGTTATTAAGGATTTGTAGGTGTAATTGCTTAGCCTCCATTATTGGTGCTTGGGATAGAGAGGTTTTAGATTTTCTGTTTTTTGTTCTGCCTCAAAGCTCAGTTTATTGAAGACATTTATAAGCTATTGGATCATCACTTGAATCAAGATTTTGACTAGTGAGCTAAATTGTCCATTTCTTATGATTTCCAAGTTATAGTCTGAGAAATGGCTAATTTTAGTAACTGTCCTATCATAAATTAATGTTGGAATAAACTGAAGCTGGAAATAAATACTTCATGAAAACTGGCTAAAGTCTGAAATAAATTACCTGTTTTATGTCCAATAGCTACTACATTTGATAGAACAATTTTGAGAAACACTTCATTCTTGAAGGCAACATCTGACATGGTTCTCAGCAAGTTGGAATAGTAAAGATGGTTGGGTTGTTTTGATGAGTGGAAGCAGCATGTTTGTAGCATACAAGTTGTTCAATCATCTTGTGCTATTGACCTAAAAATATGTCTTAACTCTTCATCGAGGCAAGCCTGGTGAAGCCTTTACTTGTTACTATTTCAACAGTTGGAATTAGTTGCACTTTTTACTTGATGAAACAAAACTATACCTCTGAATATTTATGGATGCTTTTTACTAATCAGGCTTGTGTTCTTAATCCAAATTAGTAAAGTTTTATGGAAGCTGAAATGTAATACAGTAGTCTCCCCTTATCTGCAGGAGATATATTCCAAGAACCCTAGTGGAGGCCTGAAACCTCAGATAGTACTGAACCCTTTATACACTAAGGTTTTTCAATCTGACAACCAAGACAGCTACTAAGCGCTAAGGGGCAGGCAGTATACAGTGTGGATAAGCAGGACAAAGGGATGATTCACATCCCAGGCAGGACAGAGCAGGAGATCATCAGATTTCATCACTCGGGACAGCTTGTGATTTATTTTATTTATTTTATTTATTTATTTTTTGTTTTGAGATGGAGTCTTGCTCTGTCACCTAGGCTGGAGTGAAGTGGTGCGATCTCAACTCACTGCAACCTCCGTCTCCTGGGTTCAAGTGATTCTCCTGCCTCAGCCTCCCAAGTAACTGGGATTATAGGCGCCCCACCCCAACATGCCCAGCTAATTTTTGTATCTTTAATAGAGACTGGGTTTCACCATGTTGGCCAGGCTGGTCTGGAACTCCTGACCTTGGGTGATCCACCCACCTCAGCCTCCCAAAGTGCTGGGATTATAGGCACGAGCCACCGTGCCTGGCCGACTTGTGATTTAAAACATGAATTGTTTATTTCTGGAATTTTTCACGTAATATGTTTGGACCAAGGTTGCTTTGGTTAACAAACTATGGAAAGTGAAATTACAGATAAAGGGGGTTACTGCTCCTTTGCTCTGAAATTGATGTTTGGGTGATCAGGAGCAGGTAGCCAATGGAAAGAGCACTTCTGAGTGATAAGTAAAGGAGTTTCTCTGGTGGCCTTTTCACATTCTTCAATGTTCAAGCATATTTTTCACTTACCATTTTCTCTTTCACCTCATTTTGCCTCACCATCCCCCATCTCTGCTTATTTCTTAAACCCATTGATGGCACTCATTAAATTGTGTTCAGAGTGAATGAATCATTGTTCCTTAATATCCTTTTCAATATGCCACAATTTAGGACACTTTTAAAATTTCCTAAAACAATATCCTAATCTGAATAATGACTAATTTGAGCCACATTCCCACCTCTATCTCAGCACACACTGCCAGTCTTCCCCAGTATCTCCTCTTAATTCCCCACCACACCTCATAAAATTGGAATCAAAGAAATCTCACTCTGTCATTGTTAATCTAAGAATAAAAGCACTGATTTTAATACTGCTTTACTAGTTTCAGCCATCTAAGTAGGTAGGCCTCTAGGTATTCTGCAGCTCACTGGTGGTCTTGACAGCCATTCATACATGTTTGTATTACATTATTTTTCAACTAAATCACAGTTGGAAAAAAACATCTTTAATATTTGCCCTTGGATCTGTTACGGCATCACTAGCACTTGTGATGCAATAGGACACTGCGCCTGTACTAAAAGGTCCAAGAGTAAATGCCTTTTTTTTTTTTTTTTGGTATTTGTTTTGTTTTGTTTTGTTAAACATGTCTATAGAGTTGGTTAATGCTAAATTTGTCAAATAGCCCTTCTAAAATTATTCTTGTATTTAAAAAATAAATGGATCTACCTAATTTTTATTGATTTTTTTAAAAAAAGAAATGATCAAATTATATTCCAGAGTGACTAAGCCATTTCATATTCTAATCAACAACCTTTAGGGGTTCCACATCCACAGTAACACTTGGTATGTCTGTCTTTACCCACTAGAATTAGTGGGTGTGAAGTGATAGCTCATTGTGATTTCAGTTTGTGTTTCTTATATGCTGTGACCTTGCAGAACTCATTTATTAGTTCTAGAATTTCTTCTGCAGATTCCTTGGGATTTTCTCTGCAGGCAATCATTATCATCTGCAAATAGGGACAGTTTTTGTTCTTCCTTTCCAATCTGCGAGTTTTAATCTCTTTTTCTTTGCATACTGTGATAGCTAGCCAGACCTTGCAGAACTATAGGTCATATATCCTTGCCTTGTTTTTACTCTTAAGGGGAAGGCATTCAGTCTTTCATCATTAAATATGTTATTGGTAGGGTTTTGTTTGTTTGTTTGTGTTTTGTAGATACTTATGATCAGATTAAGGAAGTTTCCTTCCATTTGTGTTTTCTGGGCATCTTTATAACGAATGGGTGTTGAATTTTGTCAAATGCTTTTCCTGCATTGACTGATATGATCATGTGATATTGTCTTCTTTAGCTTATTAATATGGTGGATTGTGTTCATTGATTTTTTTAAACACTGAACCAGCCACTGTCCTTGGAATAAATCGGCTTGGTCATGATATAATTAATACATTGCCAAATTGTATTTGCTAAAATTTGTTAAAGATTTTTGGATCCATATTCATGAGAAATATTGCTCTGTAGTTTTTTGTTTAAAAATTATACCATCTTGGTCAGGGTTTGGTGTCAGGATAACATTAGCTTCATAAAATGAGTTAGAATTCCTCTTTTCATTCTAGAAGAGATTGTGCAGAATTGGTGTTAATTCTTCTTAAAATGTTTGGTAGAATTTTCCAGTGAAATCATTTGGAACTGGAAACTTCTTTTCTGACAGCCTTAAAACTATTGGTTAAATTTCCTTAATAGTTCTAGGACTATTCAAATTATCTATCTCATATTGAAGCGGTAGTTTTGTATTTTGAGACATTCATTTTAAAATGTTTTGTTTTTAATTGTTATGTATACAACACAGTAGTTGTATACATTTATAGGGTACATATGATGTTTTGATACAGGTGTACAGTGTGTCAGGATAAACAAATCAGGGTAATGTAAGTTTCCATTACCTCAAGAATTTATCATTTTTCTGTGTTAGGGAACATTTCAATTCTACTCTTATTTATTTTTAAATATATGATAGGTCAGGCACGGTGGCTCCCACCTGCAATCCCAGCCCTTTGGGAGGCCGAGGCGGGTGGATCACGAGGTCAGGAGATCAAGGCCATCCTGGCTAATGTGGTGAAACCCCGTCTCTGCTAAAAATACAAAAAATTAGCCAGTTGTGGTGGCGGGCGCCTGTAGTCCCAGCTACTGGGGAGGCTGAGGCAGGAGAATGGCGTGAACCCAGGAGGCGGAGCTTGCAGTGAGCCGAGATGGCGCCACTGCACTCCAGTCTGGGTCACAGAGCCAGACTCCATCTCAAAATAAATAAATAAATAAATAAATAAATAAATAAATAAACGATAAATTATTGTATATTTTTAAATATTATAGTCCCCATATTGTGCTACTGTATACTAGGTATTACTCATTCTATCTAACTATAATTTTATATGCATTAACCATCCCCACTTTATCCCCCGTCCCCCCTACCTTCCCCAGCCTCTGGTAAACATCGTTCTACTCTTTATCTCCATGAATTCAATTTAATTTTGTCTAAGTTATTAAAAAATTTATGTGTGTAAAATAGTTCATAGTGTGTTCTTATTTCTCTTTTGATGTCTTCAGGGTCTGTAGTGGCATCCCCTGTTTCAATCCTGATATGAGTAATTTGTGGCTTCACTTTGTTTTCTATCTTGCCAGAGGTTTGTCAATTTTATTGCTCTTTTAAAGACCCAGGTTTTGTTTCATTGATTTTCTCTATTGTGTCTGTTTTTGATTTCACTGATTTCTGCTGTTATCCTTATTATTTCCTTCACTTTGTTTGCTTTGGATTTATTTTGCTTCTCTTTTTCTAGGTTATTGAGTTGAAAGCTTGAATAACTATCTGAGAATGTTTTCCTCTTTTTTAATGTATTCAGTTGAGTGCTATAAAGTTTCCCCTAAGCACTACTTTAGACAGGTCCCATAAGTTTTGGTATGTGTATTTCATTTTTTTCTTGTATTTTTGGTCTGCTTGTTTGTTTCTCTGACACTTTCTCTTTGATCCCTAATTATTTAGGAGCATGCTGTTTGGTTTCCAAATGTTTATAGATATTCCTGTTATCTTTCTATCCTGAGGCTTTCTATTGATTTCTAGTTTCATTCCATTTTAGTTGAAGAACACATTCTACAGGATTTCAATTCTTTCAAGTGAGTTGAGGTTCATATCACGGCCCAGGACATAGTCAGTTTTGATACAAGTTCCATGGGCACCTAAACAGAATGTGTATTTTGCTGTTGATGGACTGTGTATTAGCTTCCTGTGGCTGTTATAACAAATCACCACAAATTGGGTGGCTTAAAATAGTGAACATTTATTTTCTCACAGTTCTGGAGGCCAGAAGTCTGAAATCAAGGTGTTGGCAGGACCGCACATCCTCTGGAAGCTCTAGGGAAGGATCCGTTCCTGGCCTTTTCTAGTTTCTGGTGGCTGGTGGCACTCCTTGACTTGCGGCTGCATCACTCCAGTCTCTGTCCTTGTCTTCCCATCACCTTCTCCTGTGTGTCTGTTCTTGTCTACCTACACATAATTCTCTCTTACAGAGACATTTGATTGCATTTAGGGTCCACTCCAATAGTTCAGGATAAGCTACTTCTCTCCACATCCTTAACTTTATCACATATTTTGCCATATAAGGTAGTATTTACAGGTTCCATGATTAGAAAGTGAATATATCTTTGGGGAGGCATTTCTTTTTCCTACCACAGGTGTAAATATCCACTAGATCCTGATGGTGGTGTTGAGTTCTTCTATACCCTTCCTGATTTTCTGTCTATTTTTTTCTATCAATTTTGAGAGAGGAGCATTGAAATCTCCAACTGTAATTGTGGATTTTTCTATTTCTCATTTTAGTTCTACCAGTCTTTACTTCATAGATTTTTCAGCTCTGTTATTTGGGGCAGACACAATTAGTATTGCTGTCTTTTGGGAGGATTGACACTTTTTTCATTATATAATCTCCTTCTCTCTGTCTCTGGTAATTGTATTTGCTCTGAAGTCTATTTTATCTCATGTTAATAAAGCCACTCTTGCTTTCTTTTGATTAATGTTTGCATGGTATATCTTTTTCCATCCTTTTACTTTCAACTTGCCTACATTATTATATTTGAAGTGATTTTCTTGAAGATAGTATGTAATTGGGTCATGTTTTTAAATCCATTCTGCTAATCTCTTTTAATTGTATTTACACTATTTATAGGTAATATAATTACTGATGTGTTGAGGCAGAAGTCTGCCACTTTATTTTTTGTTTTCTGTCTGTTCTATCAGCTTTTCATTTCTCTGTATTCTTTTGTGTGCCTTGCTGTGGTTGGGTTACTTGGACATTTTTTTAGAATTCCATTTTGATTAAAAGTATCTCTTACATAGCATTTTTAGTATTGCTCAAGGTATTATGTTATATATATACAACTTACCGCAGCCTACGGAAGGTCTCGTTTTACTAGTTTTGGTGAAGTATAGAAAACTTACCTCCCTTTATGACTCTGCCCTTTCCCATTTACATTATTTTTATTTTAAACACTTTCTTTACATTCATTTAGAACCATATCAAGACAGTGTTTTAATTTTTGTGCAACTATCAGACAATTTTAAAAACTGAAAAGAAAAGCTTACTGCTTGTACCCACGATTTTGCTTATAGTGTTTTTCCTTCTAATTTTCCAGGCTTCCTTCTTTTATCCTTTTCTTTCTGTTTAGAACTTCCTTTAGTCATTATTTTATTGTGGGTCTGCTGGGGACACATTTTCTTAGTTTTCCATCTGAGAATGTCTTGATTTTTTTCCTTGTTCCTGAAGGATAACTTTACTGGGCATTAAATTTTGAGTTAACAGTTCATTTCTTTCAGCACCTGAGAAACTGCCACTTCGTTCTGGTCTCTGTGGCTTCTGATGAGAAATCCTTTCTCATTCTAATTAGACTTCCCCTATAGGTAAGTTGTCATATTCTCTGGGTGCTTTCAAGACTTTTTCCTTTGTCTTTAGTTTTCAGAAGTTTAATTATGATAGGACTTATCACGGATTTCTTCAGGCTTATCCTGTTTCAAGATCACTAAGCATCTTGAATCTGTAGGTTTATATATCTTGAAACCTTGAAAACTTTTCAGTTATTATTGCTTTGAGTACTTTTATGCTCTTCTCTTTTTCTCCTTTTCTTCCAGATCTCCAATGGCTTCAATGTTAGGTCTTTTGTTATAGTCCCAAAGGTCCTTGAAACTGTTTGTTTTTTTTTTTTTTTTCATTCCATATTCCCAATATAGTTCACACTGGATAAAATATCTTATTCTATTCTTCATTTCACTGATTCTCTTCTATGCCCCCTCTCTTCTGCTGTTGAATCCACCCAATAAGTTATTTATTTTAGTTGTTGCATTTTCAATTCTAAAAGGCCCATTGGTTATTTGTGGAAGCCTTTTATTTGTGTCAAGTGTGTTCACAATTGATCTTGGAGGCATTTTTTTTTTTCATGGCTGCATTAAAACTATAGTCAGATAATTTTAACATCTTTGTCACCTCAGTGATGGCGTCTCTTGGTTATCTTTTATTATTCAGGAAGTTTGAGATCTTCCTGTCACTTGGTATGACAAGTGATTTTTCACTGAAACTTGGAGAAACCCACCACTAATGTACAGATGATGGCGGTGATGATGATGGTGATAATGATGTTCTGAGAGCTTGGATCTTATTTAAGCCTTCTATTTTAATTGGCTCTTTCTGACCTTGCTCTAGCAGTGGTGGATGCCACCTCATCACTGCTAGGTGGGGGTAGAAATCTTAATCTTCCACTTGGCCTTTGTTGATACTCAGGGTAGGAACAACTACTTACTTCTGGGCAGAGGTGGGAGATCTACATTCCATGTGCTGTCCATGGACATCATGGTGCAGGTGGTCTCTTTACCACTGGCTTGTGCTAAAAGTCTTGACTCTTCCCTAGACTTTTTCTGACACCACCAGAATGGAAGGGAAGAGTGATGTGTCTTTGTTAGGTGGGTGGGGAAGTCAATGTGTTCTCCAGTGACTCAATCATGAGGTGTAGGTACAGCCTTATGACTGGCCATCAGCAGTGAAAGTCTCGACTCCCTACCTGGTCTCCTCTGGCACCATCCCAGCAGGAGTGTTGGGGTATCTCATAACAGCCTCGTGAATGTGAAAGTCTAGGCTCCCACTGAGCTTTTGTAGGTGTGAGTAGGAATGAGACTACATTTTTGTGTGTGTGATGTTTGACTGGGGTACTTATTGTCTAAAAGTGTTTAGTTTTGCTTGATTGCCCTATTCCTGGTCTTTTGACTAGAGATAAAAGGACTTGGGATATAGAGTGAGCTTTTTGGTCTCTGTCATCATTGGCATTTCTGGATTGCCAGCTCCTGCCCCAAGTCTGGGATATATAGATGAGGCAAAAAGGAAACCCCTGGAACTCACCATCATGTCATTCCTTGGGTTGCAAAATCCCTCCTGGGACTGCCTTTTTTTCCCTCCACTTTTCAGAGTATTCTTACATTGTTGTTGTGGTTGATTTTAAATAAATGTATAGAATTCCAGAGTTTTTAGTGGTACTTAGTGGGAGTATGTAAGTGGAAGTCTCTATATTATACATCAATGCTGAGTTTCTCGCAAGATAGAATCCTGAGTGATGTCATCAGTAATTATCGTGTGCTTTCATGTTTAGTCTCAGTTGATGCTCCTCCAGTCACATTATAAATGACCAGGGTAAGACCAGAAGTGGGAGCTACACACTCCTCATTATTGTGGTCACAGCTTTAGCAGATGAACTTGGAGTATTGAGTTGTTTAGAAAAATAACTAGAGGGTTTGGATGAAATAAGGTCAATTGTGAGAATTAACAAATTTATTTTGGTGGTACCACTTTTTACAGTTTTTTAAATCTTAATTTTGTAACCATAGTAGTTACATATGTATAGATTCTTGTTAAAAAAAAAAAAAAAAAAAAAAAAAGAGGTGGCTGGGTGCGGTGACTCATGCCTATAATCCCAGTACTTTGGGAAGCCGAGGTAGACAGATCACTTGAGGTCAGGAGCTCAAGACCAGCCTGGCCAACATGGCAAAAGTCCGTCTCTTTAAAAAAAAAAAAAAAAAAAAAAAAAAAAAAAAAAAAAAAAAAAAAAAA
>NW_016815947.1:495727-519393 GCF_001698545.2 Rhinopithecus bieti | reverse complement strand
CACTATTTTAAAAAAAAAAAAAAAAAAAAAAAAAAAAAAAAAAACAAAAAAAAAAAAGTTAAAGTTTTCAGGAAAAGCTGACATTCCCCTTTACCTCTTTGGATCCCACTCTTCTCTGCTAGGTGCTGCCTAATGGGCTCAGTTAGAAAACTTCACTCTTCAGTTCTAGGGTTAAAATTGTTCAAAAAAAGAAGTATTATTATTTCATGTTCTCACCACGTATAAGACATGCTTTTTGGCATGGGAAAAAATCACATTGAAAAACGTACAGTCTTTGTCCCTAGACACCTTACAAGATTTTTAATTCAATCCAGCAAATATTTATTAAGTGCCTAGGGTGGCCACATGAAGAAGGATATGACATTGTTTCTGCCTTCAAGAAATTCACAATATGGCTGGGGAAATAGATGATAAAAGAAACAGAAATACAAGTTGATAAATACTAGAAAAAGCAAAAGTAGAATTAATTGAGACATAGAAAAATCATCTAGGATGAGTAAGACTGAAATGATCAAAGACACATAAAGCAACTTGTGGGAGAGAGAGAGTACACATAGGAAAATAAAACCAAAATAAAACAAACAACAAAAACATGAAAACTGCCATTGATCTTTCCAGAGAGATGAGATATTACAACTTAAAGAAGGAACAGAATGTTACTAAAATGGAGCAATCAAAGAATAAAAAAGAGCTCTCATGAATTGATACTATGAAAGCAGAAGGGTTGAAAGGAACTTGACAAATTTCCCAAAAATGGAAAATAATGTGAAAAAATAGAGAAAATACAAAAAAACATTGAGGATTAGTTCAAGAGGTTCAAATCATAAACATTTCAGAAAGAAAGAATGGAAAAAACAGAGACGGGGGAGCTATCAATAATTCAAAAAATTTTCCAAAACTGATGGACATACATTTTGGGATTAAAACAGCACATTCAATAACCAGCACAATGAAAGAAAATAGACCTATGCCAATTTATAACATTATGAAATTTAGAAACCCGAGGACAAAGAGAAGATTTCACAATTTTCAGGAAAAAAAAACCTTTCCAAGAGTTAGAAAGCCATTGATTGGACTTCTCAATAGCAGGAAGCTAGAATGTACTGGTAAAATGCCTTCAAATTGCTGAGAAAAACTGGAAAGCCTACTTCCAAATTAGGATTCTATATACAGCAGAATCATTAATTAAAGGTGAAAGTAGAATAAAGACATTTCAGACATGCAAGGTGTCAAAGATGTTCCTCTTTGTGTACCCTTTCTTATGAAGATATTAAAGGATGTACTCCAACAAAATGAGGGAGTAAAATTTAAAAAGGGAAAGGCATGGAATCCAGGAACAGGAGATTCAATATGGAGAGAGATGAAGGGAATCCCTGGGATGAATCCCTTTACCCCTTTGGATCCCACTGGGGGATTTCAGATTTAAATCCTTAGGTAACAGCTGAATAGCAGGTCTAGTGGGCAGCCAATTTAAACTGGAGTAGGCCAGATGGCTCTAGGATAGAAAATCTAATGTGCTTGAAAATGTTGGAAGCAGGGCTCACGAGGGAAAAGAGAAAACACATTAGAAGCAGATTTTTAGAATTGGGGAAAACTTTAAGTTGGCTTAGTAATAAGTACATACCAAATGAAGCAGATGAAAAAATAAAGACAATTATTAACTCCAGGATGAACAAAGTATTATCAAGGGAGAAGAAATTGTAATGTAACTACATGGTTCAGCAGTAAGTAATGTTTACAGAGTTACAATATTAAATTGACTATTGATCTGATCAAAATACAACTATACTGGGAAATAGGAAGCTGGTAGGGGTGAGGGCTGGAGGGAGGGGGCTAAGCCAAAACTAAATTCTCCTTTTCCGTAAAAGAAAGACAACCTAAAAGTCCAAAACTGAAAAAGTCAAGACATAGCAATGTAGCCACATTATCTAGAGACGTGTAAGTTTATCTAAATAACTTATAAATGATAAGCTATGAGAATTGCAAGTAGTTGCTTCTGGAGACTGGAAGGAAGGAAAGTGGAAGAGGCTACTGTTTTTCATACCATGACTTACAGAAGTCTGCAACACTTCAAACTATTTGTAGTACAACTTTCATGGTGGTTTCATTAGTTTTATTAATTAATTTACAATGAATTTTTAAAAGTTAACTGTTTTCAAAAAGAGGCAAGTTCCAACTAGAGGCTCTGGGAAAGGCTTCTCCACAGAGGAGCTGAATGAGGGGACTAGTAGGTGGATACGGTGCAGTAAAGTTGCTGCTGCAGGCTGGGCTCATCCCTGCAATCCCAGCACTTTGGGAGGCCAAGGTGGGTGGATCACAAGGTCAGGAGATCAAGACCATCCTGGCCAACATGATGAAACCCTGTCTCGACTAAAAATACAAAAATTAGCTGGGCATGGTGGTGCGTGCCTGTAATCCCAGTTACTCAGGAGGCTGAGGCAGGAGAATCGCTTGAACCAGGGAGTAGGAGCTTGCAGTGAGCCAAGATCACGCCACTGCACTCCAGCCTGGCGACAAAGCGAGACTCCGTCTAAAAAAAAAAAAAAAATGCTGCTGCAATATCCTGGGGGAGAAATAACTTGGGCTGAAGAAGAGCAGCTGTGGTGCAGAGGGGAAAGGCAGGCAATGGATATGGCCCTCAGAATTCCTACTTTGAGGAGCCAGTGAAATCAGCACACTGTTCTCTCCCATTTTTGTTTCCTCTGCTTCAGATTATGGAACGAGCTCTATTCCACATGGACAACTGCTATAAAATCCCCAACATCCGGGGCACTGGGCGGCTGTGCAAAACCAACCTTCCCTCCAACACGGCCTTCCGGGGCTTTGGGGGTCCCCAGGGGATGCTCATTGCCGAGTATTGGATGAGTGAAGTTGCAGTGACCTGTGGGATGCCTGCAGAGGAGGTAAGCGGAGTATTTGGTAGCACAAGTCAAAGTGGTTTGGACTACTTAGGGGGAGAGTGGCTTTGTATCTTGGGCATCTCCCATGGGGCCGCCCCACCCCACAGTCTCTTGCCACCAACAAGGCCTCTTTGTCTCTCTCCTTGGGAAGGTGCGGAGGAAAAACCTGTACGGAGAAGGGGACCTGACACACTTCAACCAGAAGCTTGAGGGTTTCACCTTGCCCAGGTGCTGGGAAGAATGCCTAGCAAGCTCTCAGTATCATGCTCGGAAGAGTGAGGTTGACAAGTTCAACAAGTAAGCACTGGGAGTAGGGGTCCAGTTGCTTTCCTGGGTTTCATATCCTACAGCCTTTCTGCTGACCCCAAAATAGGAAGCTAGTAATTTAGTGGATAACTTATGAGACTGCTGAGTTTGCCAACTCATTCATAGCCATCTCTTTAAGATCTTATAATGATCTTCAGCCTGGGGCAGGTGGGCTCACAGCCTGCAATCAGTGTCATAGTCTGTCAGTTGTGGTTCATCTTTAAGCATTTGTAAACCTGGGCACACCATATTGTAAAGAACACTGGCCCAGGACCAACACGTCACAGTTATACACCTGCCTCTGACACCAATCTATAAATATGAATTTTAGAGTCACTCCATCTCCCTGGGCCTCAGTTTCATCATCTGAAAAGCGGACATAATTGGACTGGCTCTGTCCTCCTCACAGAGTTATTCAGACAATTAAATATAAAGCACAGAGAAGGCTTTATTATTGTCAGCAAAGCACAGTGCCTCCTGGAGATAACAGCCCAAGACCACCAGGGCACTCTGACCCAGCACAAGTTGCACTCAAGGAATACGAGTGTTGACACTAAAGTCAAGACCGCCTGGAGCGGGCTGTGCACCAGCTGACTGTTCTCATCTTTGTCTTTTTTGGGGCATAGTTCCATTATTACAAGACTGTATGGGAAACCCCAAGGATGTCCTGTTTTGGCTTGATCCAAAGATGTTCATGACCTCAACATGGTAGAGAAGTTTCTATAAGAATGTTCCTTTTTCTCTAGGGAGAATTGTTGGAAAAAGAGAGGATTGTGCATAATTCCCACCAAGTTTGGAATAAGCTTCACAGTTCCTTTTCTGAATCAGGTAATTGCTTTATAGAATTGTGTCTATCTCCGCTGGACTGGGACCCCATTTCCCCCTTGTTTACAGCATTGCAAGGGAAATTTCGTTGTCACTGGTAACAGGGCTTACTGGAGGAACTCTTTGCTATTTAAATGAAAGTTGAACTTGCACAGTCCTATTTGTCCAGTAAGTCATGGGCAGTGAGACTCAGAGATCTGGGATCAACCTCTAGTTCTTACCTTTCCTTACTATCAGACTGGTGAGAGCTACTCTATTTTTCTTGTTCTGTTTCTTCACTTACAGGGTGAGGACAGATATTTGACCTATTTCCCTTTGAGAACAAGAGAAACAGAGAGAAACACATGAAAACCTTCTGCAAACTACTGATGTGCTATATAATTAAATCATGAGATTCATACTGCCATAATTTTTGTCTGAGATTTATATCCAAAATGCTGCTGGTTCTCTTGTTCCTGGGCTCCATACCTTTGGTCCCAAACTTTACTGAATTGGAATTTACTGACTTTTGTGTCTGGCATCCTTCTCTTTCCCTAGGCAGGAGCCCTGCTTCATGTGTACACAGATGGTTCTGTGCTGCTGACCCATGGGGGGACCGAGATGGGCCAAGGCCTTCATACCAAAATGGTCCAGGTGAGCAGCCCTCTCTAGCACCGTGGTGTCTGTTGTTAGGGGAAGTGGTATAAGAAATTGAGCAGTGGGACCTACCAGAGCAGAAGCAGGCCCAGGGTCTGGCCCCGGCCCTGTCGCTTATGTCCGTGTCACCTCGGGCAAGTCTTTTCCTGCACTTGAACTCAGTTTCCTCAACTGTGCAAAGGAGTTGGCCAGGTGACTTCTGAAGACATTGCTATTACCAACATTCTCAGTGTGTCAGGTGGGCACACTGTGTGTGTAAAGGTTTCCCACATTCCAAAAGACTCCTCGGAGTGGGGTGAGGACAATGAGCTGGATTAGAGTCAGCACATCTGCTTGGTGCATGGAGACTGGCCAGATTGGATCTTGTGAAAAGTGAGTGTTAGTGTAAAAAGGCACTGTCAGTTTATGAATGCTTTTACCCAACCAAACCACTCCAACAAGTGCTCCTTCAAATTCAGCCAGATGTGAGGACATCCCAGACAATGGGATTAGAGCTTACAAAATTGTTTTCTTGCCTGTAACAGTGAATGTGAATCCTGTCTTGGAGAGAAGGCAGCCAAGCCCCATGATAACCCTTTCCCTAGAGGGCAATGTCTTCTCTTTTTGCAGGTGGCCAGCAGAGCTCTGAAAATCCCTACCTCTAAGATTTATATCAGTGAGACAAGCACTAACACTGTGCCCAACACCTCTCCCACGGCTGCCTCTGCCAGCGCTGACCTCAATGGACAGGCCGTCTACGTAAGGAGCCCATGGGAGCCCGCAGAGCAGAGGGCCAGCCCAGAGCTGTGGGCCTGGAGAGTCTCCCTGGGTGGGAGCTAGAAGGGTTCCTTGCAGACTCTTTGGCTCTGGCCAGGCCTCTGGCTCCCTTATCCAGGAGGATGCTGTTTCTCCAAACCTCAAGCTAAAAGAGAGGCCCAAGAATCATAATCACTGCCCTCAAAGCTGGGAAGGATGAGTGCAGGATGGGGAAGTGAGGATACTGAGGGAAAGCAGAGGCTTCTGGAAATACTCCCTGGTTCTGGAGCTAGCAATAGGACAATGGACTGAAGCTGAAATTTGATTATAGAGTCAAGTTGGCCACACTTGCTCCTCTCCCATATGGGGGATGTAATCAAACAAGGAGTTTGAGGGAAGAAGACACCTCCCTTGGGATCCCTCAAACATTCCACCCTCTGTCAGTCTAAGAATTGGGTCAGGAAGTGCTCTCCAAGCAGGGACTAGTGGTGGCCCTATTGGCCAGGTCCTGTGGATTCTATCCTGGACCTTGGTCATTCTGGAGTGGGTGGTCAGGCTGTTTGAGTGGCACTCTGGGCACAGCATTGCTTGGAGATGGCCTTGCTGGGGCCCTCGGGTTTTGCCTGGGCTATTGAATGCAGAGGAGTGATGTGTCTGGCTTGCTGGGGGTGTTTACTTTAGGCGGCTTGTCAGACCATCTTGAAAAGGCTGGAACCCTACAAGAAGAAGAATCCCAGTGGCTCCTGGGAAGACTGGGTGAGTCTGAGCGGATCCAAGTCCCTTTTGCAAAGGAGAGGGAAATCGACAGCAGGGCCTCCGTTCCGACCCCGAACAAGCAATAGGAGACAATATTCTAGTCAGAACAGCAGAGAGAAGTTGAGGTGGTTTGTGTGATTTTACAGGACGAATAAATGCTCATCCTGGCTGGGTTGCTTTCTCTGTAGCTTTCATCATTGAGGGAGGTCATTTGAGGGAAGTTTTTGATCCAGGATCTTGACAGCCTTGTGGGAATCAGGGTTTTCGCTACCTGAGCCTGAGAGGATGGGTGCCTGCTGAACATGCCTCATCAGATTGTACTGACTCACCGGGTCTATTCCCACAGCCCCTTTGTCCCAGATGAACCTGGTTTTCCTCAAATCTCCATCTCTTGAGTCTGGGTCTACTGAGATTCCCTCTATGAGAGCGTGGGGAGAAAACATCACCCAAGAACTTCTATCATTCCTGTGATTTGGGGAATGACAGAACAAGTACTTATAATAAGAATGAGCCCAATTCTCTGACTTCTAGATCAGTGGCCTGAATGTCAGAAATCTCAGAGGGAGGCTGCAAGGGAGTCTCTCGCAGGTGGGAGGCTGTGGCTCCTCCAGTAGGGGGAAATATCAATGGCAGCCCTGCATCCTTCCCCAGTATTGGAGTGGTAGAACTGGGCAGAAGAGTAGCACATCAAATGTGACCCCACGTAAACCAGCTCAGTACAAATCTTCCTCAATAGATTGAAAGAAAACATGCCATTTTTCTCAGACTCACTCATCTTACTATGCCTTCTTTGATCTCTCCATACCATGTGTACCAAGCACATGAATGTAGCTTGGCTTTGGTAGTTGGGTGAAAGCTTAGTGGCAGGTCAGGGTTCCTGAAAACCCCACTTCCCCTGCCTGATGGCCATCTCTGCTCCTCAGGTCACAGCTGCCTACATGGACACAGTGAGCTTGTCTGCCACTGGGTTTTATAGGTAAGTATGGTGCTGTCCTTGCCCAGCTCATAGTGTGATGTCATCTTAACCTCACTGGTCCGTTCCAGCACCAAATCCTGCCAGGCTGTGGTCAGGAGAGAGCAGCCCCACTGAAGCTCTTATCTCTTCAACAGACTTCCACTAATTTCAGTCTAAAGATGCTCTAAAATATGTGGAATAGCCACGCTGTGTGCCAAGGGGCAAAAGCACCAGTTGTGTGTCAGAAGACCTGACTTCTAGTTCTGATCTCAGGGTGCACCATTTTGCCTGAGGAAGTCAGTGGTCCTACTGAACCTGTTCCCCTGTTTCCTTACTGACGACATTTTAGGGCCAGTCACCTAACCATTCCTCCCTCAGTGTTCTCCTGCAGAAACCAGGGTGTGTAGTGTTATGAGTTAGGCATTGCTGTTAGCTATGCGTGCTTCTTTGTACTGTGTGTGGGATTTTTTTATAGAATGAGAGGAGGATTTAGAGCACATGGTCTTGTTACAAAATGCAGAATACAGTGGAACCTTATTAATACAGGGAGATTTTCAAGAGAGTGTATGTCTTCTGCAACTTTAAATTTAGTAGCAGCATGAATAGCTAGAGACCCTGCCCATCTGACTTAGCAGCTGTAAAAAGATATGATCATATGTACTGTCAGTCATCATGTTTTAGCCATCTCTGGCAATTTTAACTAGGACCTTTTCTTTCACAGATATTTGGACTATTTTCTTTCAATATATTTGGAAAATAATTCAATGTTTCTTTAAAATATCTTGTCTGAATGTATGGATATATAGATGCATAAATATATATGTATAAACATTTCTTATACATATATAAGCATAAATATATATATGTATAAACATTTCTTATACATATATAAGCATAAATATATATAAATGTATGAAACATTTATTTTCATGTGTATATGAATATATATATAAGCATATATATGTTAGGCATATATATGTTTATACACATATAAGGCATAGATATGTATAAACATATATACACAAAAAACATTTATATGCCCTATATATGAACATATATATGGCTAATACATGTGTATACATACTACACTGAATATATATGCCTTATACATATATGTATATACCTATATACATGTATGCATAAGGCATATATATGTATAAACATACATTCACACACAAAACATTTCTATGCCATGTATATGAACATATATATGGCTAATATATGTGTATAGATATTACACTGAATATATATATGTATTATACATATATGTATGAGTCATATATATGTGTAAACATATATACACAAAAAACATTTCTATGCCATATATATGAACTATATATGGCTCATATATATGTGTATAAGTATTACACTATATATGTATTATACATATATGTATAAGGCATATAAAAGTATTATACATATATATGTATAAACATGTATATATATGTGTGGTGAAGAAATGTTTTGCCAATGCTTTCTAGGTTATTAATATCTGACCTACACATACATAAACTCATTTTCTCATAAATTCCTATTACTTTTCTGGAGTTCATGAAACTAAGGTTTTATAAAGGTGAAACCAGATGAGCATGGTGACAGTTGGAAAAACAGAGGTCAAAGGGATTGGTGGTGTTTTTTTCTGGGAGTTGGTGGTGTTTTATTCTGGGAGAAGGCTTTTCCCTCAGCCCCATACTGGTTTTGTTTTTGTGCAGATGTGCCCATATCAGCTCATGTTATCCCTGTGTAGTATATGGAATAACAGAGTCAGTGTACTGTAAACTCTACGTGTGTGAATACACATGTACAAATGCATAGATATACACATATATTTATATGACTCAGGCAAAAGTGGAATTGTATAAGGTACTCCAGATTGAAAATTTTTTAAATGTATAAGGAAGCATTTGTTTCTATTAGTGTCATTTCCCTCAAATCATTTGTTGAACTTTCAAAGGGACCAGCAGGTGGGGAGTGGCTGCTTAAAGATGCACCCAGGTTAGCATGAGATACTGATCTTATTAACTTTCATCTTGAGAAGGTAAGCAGGTGAACTTGTGTGAACAGTCTAAGAGCCACCACAGGCAGAACCTTCTGTCCTGAAGACCTTGGATTTTAATTTAGTACATCCTTTGGAGTGTGATTTTCACGTCCTTCATGAACGGACAGATCTATTACCTCTGTTTCTACTGTGTAGAAGCCAGCATGGTATCAAACACTGCTAGGCTATACAGAAAGAGTACGGAAGGGTTACTGGCAAACTAGAGGAGAGCCCAGAGACAAAATGTTCTGGAATAACTGGGTTTCATTAACAGGTTCAAACTGTTCAAAACACATGGACTTTTTTGGAGAACAGCTGAATGCAAAAACTTGTGGGGTTTAAAGTTGTTGTGTGTCAAGCTGTGCGTGCATAGGGAAGGGGGTGTGTTCATGTTAATACGCGCGCAGTATCTTCTCTTTCCTTTCCCAGAACACCCAATCTGGGCTACAGCTTTGAGACTAATTCGGGGAACCCTTTCCACTACTTCTCCTATGGGGTGGCTTGCTCTGAAGTAGAGATTGACTGCTTAACAGGAGATCATAAGGTAAGAAGTTTGCAAAACTTTAGTACTTAGTGGGAAAGAAAGAGAAACAACTGAGTTGTAATACCAAAAGTTGATAGAGACAAACTTTCTGGTTGGAAAAATAATGCCTTACATTAAGGATAGGCAAACATCCTATGAAGGGCCACAGAATAAGTATTTTAGGCTCTGTGGGCCATGCAGTCTCTGCCTGAGCTACTGAACTCTACCATTGAAGTGTAATAGCAGTCACAGACAGCTTGTAAACCAATAAGTGTGACTCTGTTCCAATAAAATATGATTTATAGACACTGAAATTTGAATTTGAATGGAATCTCATACGAGTTTTACTTGTCACAAAGTATTCTTCTTTTTATTTTTTCCAGCTATTTAATAATGTAATTATTATTACAACAGACCCCACAAAAACAGGGGCGAGTTGGATTCAGCCCATGGAACGTAATATATTGACTCTTTTGTACATGATCTACCCAGACTCAGATTCAAAGCCCCAGGCTGGGACCCCATCTGACTACTCACGTATGAGTGTGTGTTATTTCCAGTTACTGAGAGATCATTGCTGCTCCCCATCCCCTACTCCTACAAACCCAGACTCCAGCAGTGATGGTGGCAGCAGAGATTTGGTGGGAATATTCACACTTCTGCCTGAGTACACCCAGGGCTTTCTGCTTGGGAACGTACCCTTTGGTTGGCATTTGTAGTCTGAGGGTCACCATGAGTCATCTATCATATTCCAAACATCTTTTTCTTCTCTAACTGCTTGTAATTTTGCTGTCTCCTCTAGAACCTCCGCACAGATATTGTCATGGATGTTGGCTCCAGTCTAAACCCTGCCATTGATATTGGACAGGTGAGGCTTGGGAGACCAGGATGGTGACAGACTTGGCCACCGATGTGCCCCATTCCCCTCCTGGGGCCACCAGCCACAGCATGTTCTCCAAGGTTGTCTTCAAATAGGCTGAAACATGGAACCTAGGGAGTTCTCCCCAAAGTAGAATTTAGATTGGTGATAGCCCAACCAACTCTCAAGACAGAAAACAAATTAATATAGATTAACTTGGGAAGGGCACTCACAACTCAAAGAACAAGATGAGGAATGGGGAACATGGCATGCACATGTGGACATGCACACATACCCAATTTGAGTGCAAGCACAGTGTAGAATGGAGATTGACTTTGGGATCAATGCCCAGACAGCGGGTCTGAGGTCAGAGGAGTTTTCTGTCTTCTCATTCCTCCTCCACCCAGAGCAGCTTTTGTACCCCAGGAAGCAGATGCTGCCAAACATGGAGTGGTGGAAGGCTCCTGGGAGCAAAACACAAAGGCTTAAGCAGAAGTAGTAAAGGGAGGTCCCAGAGAAAACTGCTTTAGGAGAATATTGGATTACTGGGAAGAATAGGTGAAATAGGGCTGGGCCCTGTGGCTCACACCTGTAATCCCAGCACTTTGGGAGGCCAAGGCAGGCAGATCACCTGAGGTCAGGAGTTCGAGACCAGCTTGGACAACATGGCAAAACTCCGTCTCTACTAAAAATACAAAAATTAGCTGGGTGTGGTGGCGTGCACCTGTAATCCGAGCTACTCAGGAGGCTGAGGTAGGAGAATTGCTTGAACCTGGGAGGCGGAGGTTGCAGTGAGCTGATATCACACCACTGCACTCCAGCCTGGGTGATAGAGCAAGACTTAGTCTCAAAAAAATAAAATAAAATAAAGAATAGATGAAATAGGAGAAAACAGAGGAGGAATCAAGAATTCAAGACTGAGCATCTGGTAGAAAATACAAATTGTACTTCTCAAAAATGGACAACTACTGAGTATACGAAAATCTGGCCATTAGTCAATCTGTTCATTAATTCATTGAACAACCATTTATGGTCCCCTACTGTGGCCAGGCACCAAGCCAGGCACTGTAGACCCAAAGGTGATTGCCGGCTGGTTTCTTTTCTGAATGCTCATTGAGGTACGGTAGTGCCGCATGTCACGCTTCTGAGCAGGGGGCTGAGAGGGCAGATGTGTGGGCCTGTCTAGCATGGCAGTTACCCTAGGAGAGACCTGTAAGCTGAACTGCAGTGAGGGCACTTTCTCCCAGACGACAGGCAGGGGTGGGCATTCACAAAGGCTGGAGGTAAGTCTCAAAGAATCTACTATCGAATAAATCCTCCTGTGAGCTTGCTTCTCAGCTTTGGCTCACCATTTCCCCAGCAGCAACATGGAAGGAACATCTCCATCTGCACTGCGGCAGGTGTTAATGGGAAACAACGCCCACCAGCATGACCTTCCTAGAATCACTGACCTTCCGTGTTAATGTCTTTGCTCTGTCTGAGCCAAAGCCTGGCAGAAGTCCAGATAGGTTATCCCAGGGCTGGGGCAGGATCCGGGTAAGCAATAGAGGACTGTTTTAGCTACATTCCAGGCTGCACTGCAGGTGGGGCTTTGTGTCCATTGTGGCAAATGGTATCTGTCCTCAGGGAAGAGGGAGGCAAGCTAACTATGCTCTCTATCCATCCTGTAGGTGGAAGGGGCATTTGTCCAGGGCCTTGGCCTTTTCACCCTAGAGGAGCTACACTACTCCCCCGAGGGGAGCCTGCACACCCGTGGCCCTAGCACCTACAAGATCCCGGCATTTGGCAGCATCCCCATTGAGTTCAGGGTGTCCCTGCTCCGCGACTGCCCCAACAAGAAGGCCATCTATGCATCGAAGGTACCATTGCTCTGGCTCTGTGCCGACGCCCAGAAATTTTGCTCCAATGGGTGTGTCTTAGGGCCCTGGAACCTGCATTTTCAGCAAGTATCTTTAGTGATTCTGATATAGGTGGTCTCTGATCTATACTTTGGGGGGAGAAAAACCAACCTATGCTAGAAAGTGTTTTAATTCTTGTTTGTTCTTATCCCCATAATTCCTGCAAATGCTGTAATATGACTATGGTGCCTGTAAATGTTGGCTGCCGAGTTGCAGGTCCTCGGCTAGTGACTGAGGAAAAGGTTAAAATTCACATCAGATTTTGTGCTCTGTAAAATACAATTACCGACTATAACTTTAAATGGTACATTATATTTGCATGATGTCATCAGAGAAAATTACACAATGAGTGTTCAAAGAAATATGTCCATGAGGTCCGGTCATGTACTAGCTTGATTGTTCTTAGCCCCTGATCAATTTTGACTGTGCCTTCCCGCTGTATTTGGTGTGGCCCCCGTCAGTGCTTTCCTGGCGCCACCAGCCCTCCTCGTGCAGAGTTTGACCTCCTAGGTCCACTTGATGATGTGGAGGCGGGACCAACTGCCTGAGCCCCTGCCCTGTGCCCTGTCTGTGTTCAGGCTGTTGGAGAGCCACCCCTCTTCCTGGCTGCTTCTATCTTCTTTGCCATCAAAGATGCCATCCGTGCAGCTCGAGCTCAGCACACAGGTAATAACGTGAAGGAACTATTCCGGCTAGACAGCCCTGCCACTCCGGAGAAGATCCGCAACGCCTGCGTGGACAGGTTCACCACCCTGGTATGATGCCCTTCAAGCGTCCACTCAGTCCAGGGGAGGCCAGGGATAGGCTGGCAAACTGCAGGGAAGGTTCTGCACAGAGGAGAGGTGTTGGGCTCTCTCTTAACTGGGCAGCCTTGCATCAATGGCCACCATTCATTGTGCACGGTATGCAGCACACACATTCGAACTTGCAAGAGAATAACGAGAAACTTCTTTAAAGCTGTAGCTTGTAGCCGGGCCTCTTTAGAGATGGGAGGAATGTGTGGTGCACAGTCATAACTCACAGATTTTATTATTTTCCATCTAGATAAGGGTGATGGATGAAACTCCAGAGAGCCTAATCTTTAGTATCAGTCAGTCGCCAGCATTTTTGTTTTAATTTATGTGAAGGACTCTGTATGAATATTGGGGGGATAGAGGGAAAAAGAGGAAATAATTAGATCAGCCATATTTGTCCTGTGATTATCATGTACCATTCTGATACTGGGGACACATAGGTGTCCCTGAGGACTTTGCAACCTTGGGAAACCAGATGATTCCATTATAGTGTGATTGATGACTGCTTTGAAGGTGTATGTGGCAGAAAGTAGTAGAAGAATTCCGTAGTCATTGGAATCACTTTAACAAGCACCTATGTGATACTTGTCGTTGGCAAGGCCTAACAAAAGAAGACTTTGCTAGGATGTTTGCTTCCACTGTAAGGATCTCAGACCCAGCCCAGCCTCTGAGTGGTGCTGAAGTGGGCTCTGCCTTGTGGCTTTAATTGCCTTTGCAACTGCAACCTGTGTGGAGTTAGCAGGACTGGGTTGTTCCTGATACTCAGGTTGGGCTTCCTCTTTTTAAAATTAAATAAGCCTTTTGGATTTAGAGGTAAAGTGGGTACACATGGTCCCAAGTGGGGAGGGCACAGGAGAGCCCCAGGGGCAGACAAATCTGCCATCCCCAGACCTCAACACAGCGGGTGAAGGAGGCATGTGGGTCCCCATTCAGGTCTTCCTTGGGTCTACCAAGAGCTTTAGCTATGGAGTGATAACTACACAGACCGTGTGGCACTCCCAGGCAGTGAAGATGCCCACAGCTGTGCAGCAATCTACCCACAGCCCAGAACCTTCCCACTATGGTTCCCAATGCTGACAATCACCCAAACCCATTTCCCTGAGAGGAGTAGGCTGTCAGTAAGCTCCCAGAGGTTGCAAGGTGAGCTCTTTGCAAACAGTCTGATGCAGAACTCAGTCATTTTAGTAAGCTCTCCATGGTCCCAGACCTGAAACAAAGATTCGTTTCTATGTTACAACATGCCAGCCATTTAAAAATTCTTGCCATGGATTTGCATGAGCAGCTGATTCTATGAACTTTTTAAGGACCGTGAGTTTCAAAAGGGATCGCATCTGTATTGTTTATCACCATATCTCCAAAGCCTAATAGAATGCCTGCCACATGGAAAGTGCTCAATGAAAATAAGTGAATGGCTTCGGAAATTAAGGAGTCTTGCCCTGGGGCACTCTTAACAGCTGGGCCTGCAGAGTGGTGCTTGGCCTTGGAATGGTGGTTGGCAGTGGTGGGAGGTGAGGTATGCAAGAGGGTGGGAGGAGCATGATCAGCAGACCCTGGCAATGAGAACACTATCATTCCTTCCTAGTGTGTCACTGGTGTACCAGAAAACTGCAAACCCTGGTCTGTGAGGGTCTGAAGAGAGAGTCCTCAGCAGAGTCTTCTTGTGCTGCATTTGGGCTTCCATGGAGCAGGAGGAACATACCACAGAACATGGATCTATTAAAGTCACAGAATGGCAGTGACTAATTCTGTGACTTTTTCATCATAATTCATCAGGATGGCATTTGGAAGACAAGTGAATGCATTGGGAGACTTTAATAAAAATGTAATTTATAAACAGAATGATAAGCAAATTCAAAACTGTTAGGCCTAAATGGTGAATATGCAATTAGGATCATTTTCTGTCTGTTCTAATCATGTATTTGGAATAGGGTCAGGAAGGGTTTGTGCTATTCCCCACTTACTGGACAGCCTGTATAACCTCAAGTTCTGATGGTGTCTGTCCTTCAAAAGGGACTCCCACAAACCTCTAGAAGCTTAAACCAAAGTTACTTTAAATTGTGTGCCTTCCTCTGAAAGCCTTGCCTTCAAACCAATGAACAGCAAAGCATAACCTTGAATCCATACTCAAATTTTGCAGTGAGGCAGTGGGGTAAGATTAAATCCTCTAACCATCTTTGAATCATTGGAAAGAATAAAGAATGAAACAAATTCAAGGTTAATTGAATCTAATTTTGTTAAGCTGCATAAAGCAAGATTACTCTATAACACAAAAATCCAACCAACTCAATTATTGAGCACCTACAATGTTCTAGATTTCTTTCCCTTCCTCTTTGAGTATTTACAAAAAAAGATTATGTTTAATCTTTACATTTGAAGCCAAAGTAATTTCCACCTAGAAATGATGCTAGCAGGCCTGGCATGGTGGCTCACACCTGTAATCCCAGCACTTTGGGAGGCTGAGGCAGGAGAATTGCTTGAGCCCAGCAGTTTGCGACCAGCCTGGGGAACATAGAGAGCTCCTGTCTTTAAATTTTTTTTTAATTAATTGGTCTTGATAGTGCATGCCTGTAGTCCCAACTACTAGAAAGGCTGAGGTGGAGAGATCATTTGAGTTCAGGAGGTTGAGGCTGTAGTGAGCTGTGACTGCGCCCCTGCACTCCTGCCTGAGCGACTGAGCAAGATCTTGTCTCTGAAGAAAAAAAAAAATGAAATAAAAATGCTGCTATCAAAATCAAGCTCAACCAGAGGTAGAAGAGCCAAGAAGCCTGGGTTCTCATCCCAGCTCTGTCTCTTCTGTCTCTATCTTTGTGATCTTGGACTGTCATTTCCCCTTCCTGTGATCCATTTTACTGCAAACATAAGGGTTGCAGTAAAGGGTTGTCTCCTGTCTTCTGCTTCAAAAGCTTATAAATATATGACCTGAAAACTCCAGTTACGTAAGGGATCTGCAGCTATCTAAGGCTTGGTTTTCTTACTGTCATATGATACCTGGGCCTGATGAACTCTGCTTAGATCCCCTCAAGTTTCTGCGGTTGGTAAAGACAACAAGGGAAGAACAAACATCCCTTTTATTGCTCCAACAGATGATTTAATCCCTACATGGTGCTGGGTGGACAATGTGTCACTGTCGCATGCCTTCACTGTATAAATCCAACCTTCTGCCAGACAGAATCTGTGGTGTTGTCCATGGAGGGAGGATAATGGAAATGATATAGTTGGACTGGTGCTTGATGTCACTAATAAATGAAACTGTCAGCTGGTTGGCGTGTAAAAAATGCTTATTAATTATCATCACACCAAATGCTAATATCTTCAGTATCTTGGCCAGCCTTCATTTCTTGAAAACACACACACACACACACACACACACACACTTTCTTACAAAATTCCCTTCTCCAGAGTATCCTAGATATGCTGGCTGTTTTACAGCATGGTCAAGGTAGAAGAGCTTTAAAAACTAAACGAGTGTTTACACTGAGATCCAGGTCCATTTCAGATGATTTTCTGGGGTGTTCTGGGGCAGGGCCTGAGACCTGTCACTTGTTATTAGTGAAGCTGTTGGGGCAAAGCAGTGACACAGAATTCCCTTCTGTGCTCAGGCACCAAGGTGAGAGTAGACTGGTCATGAAAATCCAACAAGCAAGTGCTCTGTCAACTAGAAATCACTGTGCTATTCAGCGGCATCATCCACCTCAGACACTTTGCCTTGCCCTGTTGTCTTAAAGTGCCTCGAGTCCACGTAGTGAGATGTCTTGGTCTTTTTGGGGTTGCACAAGGAATGCAGTCTACACTGCCTGCAGTATGGCCTGAAGCCTGCAGAGGGCAGTAGAAGATTGAACAAGGGGCAATACTGTCCAGCTGGCCCAGCTGCGTTGCATCTGTTAACCACTAGGTACTGATTTAGGATCTCTGCGTAGACCAGATGTCCTCGGAGGCTTCCCCAAGAGCTGGATTCAAAGCTGACTTAGGGTTTTAGATTGACAAAAGTCTCAAAGGAGCTCGCCAAAGACATGGGTCAGCCGTGGGAGTCTGAGCTCCAGAGGAATGGCTAGCAAGGGGAAGGCAATTCTTATTTTCAGAGTATCTGCAACTGGCCAGGTGAATGCTTTACCTATAGGGTCTCATTGAATCCTCCCAGTGGTTTTATGAGGTAGGTCCTTTAACCCCTGTAACCACATGAAGGAGAAGCCCTACCCCTGGCCATGGTGAGGGCTTACTCAGAGACATTTACTCCTAAGTGCCCACCACAACCAGTTGGCAGCTCCCTTATAGGCCAGGAAACCTGGTGTGTACTGGGAGTCACCTGTACACACCTGTACACCTATCAGAGTGGACAGTTGCTAGCCAGGCTCATGGAGGTGGACGGAGGCACCAGAATGCCCACCGTTTCATTTATAGGCAGGGTGAGGATTCTCCTGCTGGCACGGCCAAGCTACTGAGCTGTCATCAGGGCAGCTGATGAGACTCCCCCTACTCCAGAGCTAGGTGGCTGGGAGGCCGGGACAGGAGGGCAGGACAGAGGTTGTAGGAGGAACTCTGGGCAAGGGATAAGGACAGAAATAGTCTTAGCTGATTGATTTATGACTGAGAACATCCCCGAGCCCATGATATTTTTGTCTTTTGCGGAGGGGGAGCCTGGAAACCTGTCCATTTGCTGCCTATTTTGGATCGTGGGACAAGACAATTCCTGACAGGCAGCTTCCTTAAACTGGTGACGCATGAGGTCACCCTGGTGCCCCCCAGGCCCAGGAGCCTGCCCTTCTGTTTTGTTTCTATCCTGAAGTGGGGGAGTACGTGTTCCTAAGGCAGGAGACAGATCCTGTGACAATCTTGTCACCTGAAACAAATCAACCCATTGATGGAAGTGGAAATGTCAGGCACTGCCCAAAGGGATTCTGGCGTCATCTCTGTCCTTGAACTGCCCTGCTCTGGCTTGCACAACCCCCAGGCCAACTCAGCATCCCAGAGCTGAAAAGACCATCAAGCTCAATCTCTGTATTTTAGAGAGGAGAAACATAAGCCCACAGAGAGAAAGTGACTTGCTCAGGGTCCCATGGTCCTTTAGTGGCACAGTCAGACTGACAGCAAGGCTGCCTGGTTTCTGGTCCAGGCTTTTTAAAACTTAACCATACACCGTTAGTCAACTGAGTCTTCTATTAGGAAACCTGTAGATCAGGGAGCCAGGGTATATGATAGAAATCTAGTTACACTGGATGGGAAGAAGACAGGGAGAGCGAGCTTAAGGCCCAAGATAAACCCTGTGGCAAGGAGGGTAATATGTCTGTATGCCTATATATGCCTATCTGCCTGTGCTTCTGTGACAGCATGCTAAAATGAGATTCTTTCCTCAGTCCCACAGATGGGAAACAAAACAATGAGTGTAAAAACATCCCCTCATTTCAAAGAGAGATGCTGAATCTAAATCATCTATGCAAGACTTGTGGAGAGATGGCTGGACACTAATTTTGCCACCATTAACTCATCATCTACCTCAAGAGTTTAAAAGATTGAGGTACAGAATTTGAGAGATTGGGAAGAAAGGTCTTCTTTGGAGATAGCAAGCCATGCATTCTCCCTGCCAAACAGGAGAGAGTGTGTGTGTGCGTGTGTGTGCAAGAAAAGGGGGGTCTCATGGTGAATGAGATCTGCTTGAGAAGCTGTGGTTGGATTAGACTGAGGCATTAAGGCAGTGAGAGGAAGGGGATGAGAGCCACAGGGAAACGATACCAGTGTGGCCACACTGGAGGAAGCCACCACCCAGGAGGACTTCCTGGAGGGTGTCATGGAACCCCAACAAACAGCGGACCATCTGATGCCTCAGGATCAAAATAGCCTCAGGCTGGCTCATTCCAGTGTGGCCCATGAGGAGTGCCCACACATCCTTGCCCTGGCTCCTTTGTTCCAGTTTAAATTTGCCCCTCTCCCCATACCTTTCAGTTGGGAAGAAGGTGAGCACCCAAGAGTGAGACCAAGGGTCCCTTTTCTTTGAGCCCTGAGTGTTAGGGGGAGGGAGCTTAGGAATGGATCCACAGACTGCTCACATTGTACTGATATATCTGTGCATCAGCCCTGGGAGCATAGAATCTGAGTGGCATGTCATTTGCTCCCCTCTTCCTATCTTTCTGTCTTCATCACATCCTAGCAGATCCCATCCCCTGTTCAGCCAATTGTCCTTCTCTGTGGGCCAACGACAAATGTCATTCTGGTCCATGCATGTGCTCTCTGTTCTTCCTCTCACTAGATGGAGTATTCCCAGGGGTCCTCGTGGTTGCTGACATTCTTGTGGGGCACTCACTACCTTTCCTTGCTTTCCACCAAGGCTAGACTGAGCATCTGCCCCAGGGTGGTGACACACAGCATGCCTCTGCCCACTCTTGGGTGTTAGGAGCTGAGCATGAAAGCGCGTGTGGACTGCTCAAGCTCCTCTGCTTCTCCTCTGCTTCCCTCTTCTCTCTTGGGCAGGTTGCTTAGCTCCTCTGACCTCAATCTTTTCATCTGTAAAATAGGTGTGGATAATCTTATCCACCTCACTGGGCTGTTGTGAAGATTGAAAGAATTAGTGGGGTTAAAAAGCACTTTGTGGAGTATAGAGTTGTCATTTCCAGGTCTTTGACCATGCCTTAAAAGGGGAAGAGCACTGGGAAATCATGAGTAAGCTTTCCAAAACTTGGATGGAAGGGAAGATGCAGGAATGCATCTCGACCATGATGAGGTGTAGGGTGATGGGTACATGGATTAGCTGTGATCTTAGGCCAGGTAAGAGAAGCTCACCTGCTCCTGTTGGCACAAATGATTGATCAGCATGTCTCAGCTTCTCACATGAATGTGATTTTCCCAGCACACTGGGCTGGGTAGGAGGGCCAGCTCTCAGCTCCCTATAGCTGACTAAGTGGCACAGGTGAGATGGAATAAAGACCTCATCAGCCTCACCTGGCTATCTTCACAAGCCTTTATCAGAAGTGCAGAAGGGAGAAGTCAGTCTCTTCTGTTATTCACGCTATTTAGTTTTGTCTGACAATGACAACAACTGGCATTTGTATAGCAATTTGAAAGGCACTCCCCCTTGCATTGCTTTCTGTAACTCTTGAAATAAACCTATGAGGTATGTATTACAATCATACCCACTTTACAAACAAGGAAACTGAGGCTCGGGGAGAAGATGGTGGCGCAGACACGAGCACTAGCTTTGAAATCAACTGATGTGTTTCAGTCTTTGTCTCCCACTCAGCTGCTGTGTGATCTCAGGCAAGTTGCTTAAATCTTTATACTTCTCCTTCCTTGTCTGTGAATGAGATAACGGTGGTACTTTCATGGGGTTGTGGAGAGGATGGCATCCGAAAATGCAGGGAAAGCACAATACCTAGTGCCTGGCAAGGAAACTTCTACTCTCATACAGCGAGTACCTGAGGAGTGTCAACTAATAAGAAAACCAACACTGCACAGCAGCAAACAAAAGAGGCGGTGTTTTAATTGGGGTCTTGGGAATTGTAATGAGCAAGCAGCTAAGTTGTATACCATCCAGATGAGGTTGGGTAGGGGCTTATACAGGTTTACTGTAAGTTTACCTATCTGGAAGGTTTTAGCAGAGTCTTTAATTGGTGATGGCTGGTCGAAGTTTAGGACGTCTCTGATGATCAATCCAGTTTGGCATAGCTGTTTCTCCAGGAGGTTAATGATCAGGCCCAATATAAACAGCTTAGATCAAATGCAGCTGGTTTTACAATTTGGCCCAGTTTAATAGCTCACATTTCATCTGGGCGTGTACGTGACTGGGGTCCAACTCTTCATGCCTTCCTGGCTTTTTTGGTACTTCTGACATAACCATCTCCATTTGGATTTTCTTTCTGACAGCAGTGACTTAGACCTAAGACTCCAGATGCCAAAGCTTGACCTCTTTCAATGGGGTGGTGCTGGCTCTTAATTTTTTGCATTACAGACATCAGCTGGCTTCTAGCCCTGGAGAAAACACACACACACACACATACACACTCACACATCCATCACACCCATCTCTCTATCTGTTCACTCTCTTCCATCCGTCCATCTTGGTCTCAGAATCCAGGGGAAAGGACAGGCCTGGCTCATCATCAGTAGGAAAGCACCCGCCTTAGGAATCAGACTCCCTGCATCTCTTTCTATACCTAGAACAGCCACTTCAGAGTGGGAGGGCAGCTCTAGAAGGTGAGGGGTTTGGGAGGCATTGTTGAGAATGGCCCAAAGGTCTTTTCCTCCACACCCCAGGGAGTCCTGATTGTTGCTTAATGATGAGCCTTTCCCAGGGTACAGAATGTATGGCAGAACGTGTGGGGTCTTGGACCCTTTCTCTATCCTCCTGAGAGCGATCAGTCTTAGGAAAATCAAGTGAAAGTATTCTTTGTCCTCTTGGAGTGGGCCAAGGCCTTCCTGCCAGGACCCTATGTACTTTATAGACCCTTGTGGATTGGTGACAATGGTCCCATGGTGGTTCTGGAGGAGCGTGGAGCTCTGGGCTCTCCTATGCACTACTTTAATCTGGCAACACCCCCGATTCTCCATCCCCACCCCTGGGGGCCAGGAGTGCTGCCCCTCTGGGAGATGTGGCTATAGTAAAGTTGTTGGTAATTTGTGGCCTTTAGCTGATGAGGAGATTGGCTTGCAAGGCACTCGATATTCATGTTCCTAAGTCCCAAAACCAGGTTTTCTCCTTCCTCAACTATATATACCACGTGCTCCTTTAAAAAGCCCAGCTGCTGGGCAAAGCTCAGGGCTCAAGTGGAAAGAGCAAGGGCTGCCAGCAAACGCTCTACTCAGCTCCAGTATTTTAATAAGTTCTCTTCCCTTGGGAACATTACTCACCCTCTGAGCCTCAGTTTCCTCATTTATAAGTGGAGGAGACCTGTTGTCAGTGTGGTGAAGTTAAATGGGGTAGTCAATGAAAGACACCCAGCACAGCTGTGGCAACATAGTGAGACCTCGTCCCTAAAAAAAATGTTTTTAATGCCAGGTGCGGTGACTCACGCCTGTAATCCCAGCACTTTGGGAGGCCAAGGCAGGTGGATCACAACGTCAGGAGATCAAGACCACCCTGGTTAACAGGGTGAAACCCCGTCTGTACTAAAAATACAAAAAGTTAGCCGGGTGTAGTGATGGGCACCTGTAGTCCCAGCTACTAGGGAGGCTGAGGCAGGAGAATGACATGAACCCAGGAGGTGGAGCTTGCAGTGAGCCGAGATCACACCACTGCACTCCAGCCTGGGCAAAAGACCAACATTCCATCTCAAAAGAAAAAAAAAAAATTAAATTAGCCATGTTTGGTGGCGTGCACCTGTAGTCCTAGCTACTTCAGAGGCTGAAGTGGGAGGATTTCTTGAGCCCAGATATTTGCGGCTGCAGTGCACCTCAAATCGGACCACTGCACTTCAGCCTGGATAACGGAGAGACTGTCTCAAAAGGAAGAAAGAAAAGAAAACAAAGACAGCACAGCATCTGACACCTGTTGTTAGGTTCTCAGTAAATGTCAATTGCTTGCTGTTCCAAGATCCTCCAAGTCTATGTACAACAATTTTGTAAATTTAGTGTCCAAACATATTTATACTGTACACTTGTAGTAGACACTATTGCAAATCCTCTTCCTTGGCTGGGAGTTACTAGTTCCTCTAAATGTTGGCTGCTGACAGTACACGTCTGCCTATCATCTTGAGAATTGCCCTCAGCTAAAACAGAAGTCCCCTCAACTGGGAGTTTATACCACCTTTTAAGGCTTTGCCTCTTGGGAACCACCCTATGACAGGACATATACCATTTTCTACTTGCATAACTTACTAACAAATCATTCTTCCCTCCCTACTCTCTGGCTATTGCATGACTTTTTCTATTTTTATTTTATGTTACGTTATTTTTAGTATACTTTAAGTTCTAGGGTACATGTGCACAATGTGCAGGTTTGTTACATATGTATACATGTGCCATGTTGGTGTGCTGCACCCATTAACTCATCATTTACATTAGGCATATCTCCTAATGCTATCCCTTCTCCCTCCCCACTCCCCACAATAGGCTCCGGTGTGTGATGTTCCCCTTCCTGTGTCCAAGTGATCTCATTGTTCAATTCCCACCTATGAGTGAGAACATGCAGTGTTTGGTTTTCTGTTCTTGCGATAGTTTGCTTAGAATGATGGTTTCCAGCTGCATCCATGTCCCTACAAAGGACACGAACTCATCTTTTTTTATGGCTGCATAGTATTCCATGGTGTATATGTGCCACATTTTCTTAATCCAGTCTGTCACTGATGGACATTTGGGTTGATTCCAAGTCTTTGCTATTGTGAATAGTGCTGCAATAAACATACGTGTGCATGTGTCTTTGTAGTAGAATAATTTATAATCCTTTGGGTATATACCCAGTAGTGGGATGGCTGGGTCATATGGTACATCTAGTTCTAGATCCTTGAGGAATTGCCAT
>NW_016815947.1:475091-494461 GCF_001698545.2 Rhinopithecus bieti | reverse complement strand
ATCTCTAAGCATTTGCTTGTCTGTAAAGGATTTTATTTCTCCTTCACTTATGAAATTTAGTTTGGCTGGATATGAAATTCTGGGTTGAAAATTCTTTTCTTTAAGAATGTTGAATATTGGCCCCCACTCTCTTCTGGCTTGTAGAGTTTCTGCCAAGAGACCTGCTATTAGTCTGATGGGCTTCCCTTTGTCGGTAACCTGACCTTTCTCTCTGGCTGCCCTTAACTTTTTTTCCTTCTTTTCAACTTTGGTGAATGTGACAATTATGTGTCTTGGAGTTACTCTTCTTGAGGAGTATCTTTGTAGCATTCTCTGTATTTCCTGAATTTGAATGTTGACCTGCCTTGCTAGGTTGGGGAAGTTCTCCTGGATAATATCCTGCAGAGTGTTTTCCAGCTTATTTCCATTCTCCCTGTCACTTTCAGGCACACCAATCAGGCATAGATTTGGTCTTTTCACATAATCCCATATTTCTTGGAGGCTTTGTTCATTTCTTTTTACTCTTTTTTCTCTAAACTTCTCTTTTCGCTTCATTTCATTCGTTTGATCTTCAATCAATGATACTCTTTCTTCCAGTTGATCGAGTTGGTTGTGCATTTGTCACTGAAACTTGTGCATTTGTCACGTCGTTCTCGTGTCATGGTTTTCATCTCTATCAGTTTGTTTATGGACTTCTCTGAATTGGTTATTCTAGTTATCCATTCTTCCATTCTTTTTTCAAGGTTTTTAGTTTCTTTGCACTGGGTACGAAGTTTCTCCTTTAGCTCTGAGAAGTTTGATTGACTGAACCCTTCTTCTCTCAACTCGTCAAAGTCATTCTCCAACCAGCTTTGTTCCTTTGCTGGCGAAGAGCTGTGTTCCTTTGGAGGGGGAGATGCACTCTGATTTTTTGAATTTCCAGCTTTTCTGCACTGCTTTTTCCCCATCTTTGTGGTTTTATCTGCCTTTGGTCTTTGATGATGGTGACGTACTGATGGGGTTTTGGTGTGGGTGTCCTTTCTGTTTTTTAGTTGTCCTTCTAACAATCAGGACTCTCAGCTGCAGGTCTGTTGGAGTTTGCTTGAGGTCCACTTGAGTTTGCCTGGGTATCAGCAGCGTAGGCTGCAGAAGATAGAATATTGCTGAACAGCAAGTGTTGCTGTCTGATTCTTCCTCTGGAAGCTTCGTCTCAGAGGTGTACCCAGCCATGTGAGATGTGAGGTCTCAGTCTGCATCTAGTGGGGGATGTCTCTCAGTTAGGCTACTCAGGGGTCAGGGACCCACTTGAGCAGGCAGTCTGTCCGTTCTCAGATCTCAAGCTCTGTGCTGGGAGAACCACTGCTCTCTTCAAAGCTATCAGACAGGGACATTTACACCTGCAGAGGTTTCTGCTGCTTTTTGTTTAGTTATACCCTGTCCCCAGAGGTGGAGTCTACAGAGGCAGGCAGGCCTCCTTGAGCTGCAGTGAGCTCCACCCAGTTTGAGCTTCCTGGCGGCTTTGTCTACCAACTTAAGCCTCAGCAATGGCGGGCGCCCCTCCCCTAGCCTCACTGCTGCCTTGCAGTTAGATCTCAGACTGCTGTGCTAGCAATGAGAGAGGCTCTGTGGGTGTGGGACCCTCTGGGCCAGGCGTGGCATATCATCTCCTGGTATGCTGTTTGCTAAGACCCATGGTAAAGCGCAGTATTAGGGTAAGAGTTACCCGATTTTCCAGGTGTTGTGTGTCTCAGTTTCCCCGGCTAGGAAAAGGAATTCGCTTCCCCCTTGTGCTTCCCAGGTGAGTCGATGCCTCATCCTGCCCTGCTTCAGCTCTCGCTGGTTGAGCTGCACCCACTGACCAGCACGGACTCTCCAACACGCCCCAGTGAGATGAACCTGGTACCTCAGTTGAAAATGCAGAAATCACCCATCTTCCAGTCGCTCACGCTGGGAGCTGGAGGCTGGTGCTGCTCCTATTCAGCCATCTTGGGCGCCCCCTCCCTTCTTTCATCTCTTTGAAACAAGTGAAATGCTTAGAACAATGCTTGCCATGTAGTAAGAACTTCACAGAAGTGTTTTCTAACATTTTGAGCACCATTTATTTTTAACAGATTTTACAAGTTCTCATAGTCTAATTCTTTCCTTCAATGTGGAATATTTATTCACATAGTTCATTTTTTTTTTTTCATTATAAGCTTATTCTCAATGAGTGTTCTGTTTCCTGTGGGGAACTTGTGCTCCTTGGGTTGAGGAACTATTCCCTATAGAGCAAATGTGTCTTCTGTGCTTTTATTGCCTTTTTATCAGTTCATAGGTGAGCTTCTACCATGTGTGCTAGGTAAATATAGACCCCACACCTGGAGTTTTGATTTTTCATATGAACTTTTTGTTTTATTTTCTTCCCAAGAACTCTGAGTAGATGCAACGGTTTCTTGCTGCTTCCATGGGCTAATGAATAGTTTTTTCTCTCCCCTCTTGAAGGGTACTCTACATAGGGTGCTTTCCAACACTACAACTGATTCTCTGGACACCAGAGTGTCCAACAATTCAGATCAATTCTGACACTAACTACCTGGAGTTATCACAGACCTCACAGCCTAATGGCTCAGTCTCATAAGACTGCCCCTGCTTCAGTGCCAGGCCTCCTGTACTTCTGGTCAACCAGCTATGAATAGGGGTTCCCATGACTCTCTCCTTATGTTTGATAGTTTGCCAGGATAGCTCACAGAACTCAGGAATGCACTTTACTTACATTTACCAGCTTATTATAAAGGATGTAAATGAGCAACCAGACGAAGGCATATAGGGAACATAGGGAAAGGTCTGAAGGGTCCTAAGTGCAGGAGCTTCTGTTCCGTGGAGTTGAGGTGCACCCCATCTTCTGGGTGGATGTGTTCCACCCAGAAGCTCTCTGAACCCCATCGTTTAGAGGCTTTTTTATGGAGGTTGGATCACATAGGCACACTTTATTATTAACTCAATCTCCCGCCCCTCTTCCCTCTTGGGGAGAATGGGGTGGTGTTGGAGGGTAGAGTGATGCTGAAAATTCTAGGCTTCTTATCAAGGTTTGGTCCTTTTGGTAACCAGCCGCCATTTTGAAGCTGTCTAGAAGCTCACCAAGAGTCACCTCATTAGAACAAAAGATACTCCTATCACCTAGCAAGTTCCAAGCAATTTAGGAACTCTCTATCAGGAACCAGTGATGAAGACCAAATAGAAGTTTCTTATTATGCCATAGGTACTATTTTATATAGAAGTTCAGCTTTCTACCTCCATCAGCCTGAGGACATCTCATCTTCACTTGCAGATGTTAAATCCCTAAGCCAAGCCATGAGGACCGATGTCCTGTTCCAAGGCCCACTGAACTGCTCAGCCATTGATATTGACAGTCTGACTTGGAGTTTTCTCTTTTCTGGAACATGTGAGTTTCCTTTTCTTTCTTTTGAGCTCAGCTGGGTATTAAAAAATTATATTACAGTTTCTACAACATTTCTATCTATTTGAAGCAGGAGAGGAACATTCATTTCCTTAAACTTCCATGTTGCCAGAAGTTGAATCTTTTAAGAGGTTGTATTTTAGAATCCTACTTGTAATCCTATTTATTTTTTGTATTAAGGTACATCTCAGGACCAACTGCTACAGCAGTCAGATTCCAAGCATCAAAAAGATTTAGATATCCTACTTTTGCACATTCTAGTTTTTCTTATGCTGTCAGTATCCATCATTGGCTATTCATTTCTATATTTGCAAGTATTTCTGGAGTCCATATTTTAATTCCTAATTGCCATAGAGATTCATTTTATTAAATAATAAACATCCATCCAGGTAGGAAGACATCCTTCCAACGAAAATCTACCTCTGGCTATATATGAAGTGCTGTGCTATGCCCTAAAATGAAAATAAAGAGGAACCAGCCTTAGATACTGCCCCAAGTAGCTCACAGTCTATCTAGCAGGGGAAATACAACATGTGCATAAATAACCCTAAGACCAGGTGGACCACAGTGGTGGATGAAGAGACCTGGGGAAGAGTGTTTGGGGAATTCAGAGAAGGGAATGCTCACGTATATGGAGGGAGGAATTGGAGGAAGTTTCACAGAAGTGGCATTGGCATTGATTCTGAAGGACAGTGTGTTGTTTTCTATTGCTGCCATAACAGATTACCACAAACTTAATGGATTAAAATGACACCTATTTTTATCATTCCATAGTTCTGTACATGAGAAGTGTGGGTACATGTCGCTCTACTCAGTCCTCTGCGTGGAGTTCCACAAGGTCAAAATCAAGGTTTTGGCAGGGCCATGCTCCTTTTGGGAGGTTCTGGGGATGAATCTTCTTCTAAGCTCTTTGACATTGGCTGGATTCAGTTCTTTACAGTTGTAGGACTAAGGTCCTCACTTCCTTGCTGGTTGTTAGCTGGGGGCTTCCCACCTTCTCCTCATGCTTTGCACGTAGGCTTCAGCAATGGGGGTCAAGTCCCTCTCATGCTTCCAATCTTTCTGTTGACTTCTACCACTTCTCTTCTGACTCCAGCGGGAGAAAGTTCTGTGCTTTTAAGGGCTCGTGTGATTAGACTGGGTGCACCTGGATGATCTGGGCTACTTTGGCTATTTTTTTTGTTTGTTTGTTTGTTTTTTGAGACGGAGTCTCACTCTGCCACTGAGGCTGGAGTACAGTGACACAATCTCAGCTCACTGTAACCTCCACCTCCTGGGTTCAAGCAATTCTCGTGCCTCAGCCTCCCTGTAGCTGGGATTACAGGTGCGTACCATCATGCCTGGCTAATTTTTGTATTTTCAGTAGAGAGACAGGGTTTTGCCATGTTGTCCAGGTTGATCTCAAACTCCTGACCTCAAGTGATCCACCTGCCTCAGCCTCCCAAAGTACTAGGATTATAGGAGTGAGACATCGTGCCTGTCTGTACTCTGGCTATTTTAAGTTCTGTAACCTTAATTACATTTGCCAAGTCCCTTTTGCAATGCAACATGACATATTTACAAGACACAGGGATTAGGGCATCTTTGAGGGGCCATTATCCTGCCTACTAAGGATGGGTAGACTTTACATCTGCTGAGCCATGCCAGAGGGCTCTTCAGCAAGAGGGAGTGGGAAGAACAAAACCATACAGGCAGTAAACCACATGGATGGGGCAGTGGGAACAGCCAGCCTTGCCTGGGGTGCTAACCAGCTAGTTTCCTCCAAATGATGAGATATGTGTGCAAGCTCTTTGCACAGAGTAAGACCTTCTGAACCAGAGAAAGGCAGCCACAGATTCCTGTCCTAGGGCATGTAGGCGTTCCCTGCTGCTCATCTCAATTCTGCCAAGGAGATTGCTGTGGTAGCATTTCTACACTTCCTGTGTACACCCTGTTCCTCCAGATGTAACAATGTAGAGCCAAGCACCTTCAACAAATAAAATTTATTTACTATTACATATTTGTTGCACAAAGTACTGGCAAATCAGAGGAAGAATATAATAATTGCCCATAATCCGGACACTCAGAACAGCTGTTAACACTGGTGTTTTATGAGGTGCCTTTAAGAGACAGCTTTCCATGTCTATTCATGTTCTTTCTTAATGGTATTTTCTATTGTATGGATGGCACCATAGTTTATTTAATGGACATTTGGCTTGCTCCCAAGTGGTTTTGCTATCATAAACATGGCTGAGATAGCATAATAAGAGTTGTTTTGACGGTCATGTCAAACAGGATGTCAGCAGGCCCTCAGCGGGAATGTGAAGGGGAACTTGGTGTGGTACAGCTGTGAGGGTGAGTGGCCCCTTTCCTAGTTTCTCCATCCCGGCCTCTTAGCTAAACCCCTGTGTACTGCTTTGTCATTAAATTGGTCCAGCTGCACCCAAGAGCTCATTGAATGGTTCACTTAAAAGCTATGCATTTCACTATGTATAAATAATCCTCAATATTTTTTAAAATTAAATATGGCATAGCTCCAAACCAGGAAGATCTTGCTGTTTTTGTGCACATTCGCATAAATGGGATTGGATGGAATAAAACCAAAAAAAAAAAAAAAAAAAAAGCACAGAGAGGAGCTGGCTGGGCGTTGGCCTCCAGCATGAGACAGTAAAGGGAGTCGTTATTGGAAACAGGCTGTTTGGTGAGGGGTGGCCACCACACTGCTTTGACCCTCAGACCCCTCATTTGCATGAAGCCCCACCTTGCTGGCTTGTGCTATGGTCGGGGGTTAAGACCCCATATATAAAAGTCCAGCATGGCACCTGAGATGAGACAGGGAGTCAACATACAGGAGTCATTCTTGAACCTCCAGGAACTTTTCCAGGGAGGTGCAGCGGCGCTGGGCTGCCATGCTTTGTGGTTTCTCCTGTGGTTTGGTGGTGAGTCAAGGGCCCCCTGGGAAGAGCAGAAAGAAGATAGGCGCTGGGGATGCTGCTAACTGCTTATTTCTGAGGGTCAGAAAAACCTCAACTCAGTACAGCTGGGCTGTGCCCTTTCAGGGTGGAGTTAAGTGGAGAGAACTCTGGAAGTGGGTGAGGCAGGGGCCAGAGGAAACTGGCAATTCTGCCTGAAGGAGGTGGGCCTAGGGTGCCAGGGGAAGATATCTTTTTCTTCCCAACGCAAAATTAAAAAAAAAAAAAAAAAAGGGAAAATGACAATAGCTCTGCTCAGAGCCTGGCTCAGGGCTGTTTAAATGTCAATGCTGGCACCACTGTCCTACCCACTGCCTTTACAATTTCATGTGGGAAATGAAGATGCTTACTATGATGAAATATCAATCTCATGCAGATTTTGAAGGGATTACATATACACACATCTGCTTTGGCTTTGAGGTTATTTATATTTGAACAGCAAGCTGCATGCCTTAAGTTTTAGTTATTGGGAATGTGTAGGTCACAGTTTGTATTGATGCCAATCTGCTTGCCTGCATATTGTAGGGTGAACCATATCACCCACAGAAAACAAATTGATAGTGATGAACTAAATATAAATTATCATTAAAGATCAAAAAGAGCAGCAATTTTAAATCACGACCCATTCAAGACAACAGTGATGGTCCTTTGATTACACTGTGTCCTTCTAAATGACTACCAATGGGGACTTCTGCGACTTTTGTGGACGCTCGCCCCATGGAAGTCTGCAGGATGGTTTGCCACTGCAGGTACCTCTGGACAGAAGAGTGGGTTGGAATCCCCTTTAAGCCTGACAAAATTCCTCATGTGAGCTTATGAGTTCCAAATAATAGTAATAAACTCAATAACTCACTAGGTAGGTGTTTGGTAAATGATCTTTTGATGTAAAAATGAAATTGTATAAACATTAAAGGAGGATCAGTGAGTGGCTTATCAGAAACATCCTCCCAGTGTTCCACGGGGTTAAATGTTATACCCCGAGAAGGCTTGACAAGAGCTCTGAGTCACCTGAGCTGGTTATTGAAAATGCAGGTTCAGGGCCCCCTTGAATTTATTTATTCTGGTGAAACAAATCTAGAGTGTGACCCAAGAATCTGCACTTTAAACAAGCCCTGGAGGTGATTCTGATGCATGTGGTCTGCAGATACAAACTGATGGAAAACGCCCAAAGAGAATGGGGCCACTCTCTGCCGGACGTTAAGAGCACCTGTGTTCTGAGTGCATTTCCAGGACTGGAGTCTGCCTTTATGAGTCTGGGTGGGAAGGTAGGTCAGACTGGTTTATACAGCCACATACAGGGAAGACAGTGAAGAATGCCCAAACATAGGGGGTGCTGTATGTTGGAGAAATGTTTAGTTTAATCCTCCAGTTGTGGCAGCTTGGCAGGAACTAAAGACCTCTTAGAGACGGATGGGACTGAGGCATGAGAGACTCAGAGGCCAGGGCCAGAGATGCAGCGTGGAAGGGAGGGGACCATGGAGAAGGACAGAAGGACATGGCAGAGGGGATAAAGAGAAAAAAACACACATACACATGACACCTATTATTATATGTTGAGGGCTTTGCCTGTGTCAGCCCATTCACTCCTCAGCACTGCACTCTAAGATGGCAATAACATTCCTTTTTCACACGTGAGGAGACAGTGGCTCCCAAGGTTAGAGTAAGAATGGAAGTCAGAATTTTTTTTCAGGACCATGTGGTCCCTAAGCTCTCACTCTTGATTTTGTGTTTCTTTAGGCAAGTAAATGATGTTCAGCCACTATACCCATCTATATACGTATTCATTCATTCACTCAACGTGAATGAGCTCCTACTAAGTGCCGGGCACTGAGACAGGGGCTGAGGAATGACAGGTGGACAAAAGAGGCCCTGCCTTAGATCTTAATAGGAAACGTGAATATTAAACAGTCAGACACATAACTATAACTTTGCAGAGTTGGAAGAACTGAAAAGGAAGATTGCAGGTCCTGTGAGAAATAAAGTGGGGACTCTTAATTTAGACTGGAGGGTGAGAAAAGGCCTCTGTGGAATGTTGGACTTGAAGGATGGGTAGGAAGTAGCTAAGCTCAAGTATGGGGAAAAATGTTCCAGAACTGTGCTGTCCAATATGATAACCATCAGCCACATGTGACTAGCAAGCACTTAAAACGTGTCTAGTGTGACTGAGAAATAAATCTTAAATTTTATTTAATTTTAATTAATGAAAAAATACATATTTCTTAAAAACTACATGTGGCTAGTGGCCACTGTACTGGACAGCACAGCTCTAGAACAAATGGGAAGTTTAAGCAAAGGACCTGAACTGAAAAAGGGTTTGATGGCTTCCAGAAGCCTAATGTGTGGTGGGTACAGCAGGGAGACTGATACAGGTTGAGGCCTGAAGGGAACAGGGCTCAGAGTGTAGAGACACTTGAGGGAACAGGGCTCAGTCTGGGTAGACACTCAAGGGAGCAGGACTCAGAGTATGCAGACACTTGAGGGAACAGGGCTCAGACTGTGTAAACACTCGAGGGAGCAGGGCTCAGAGTGTGCACGCACTTGCAGGCCTCATGAGGGGTTTTCAATTTTACTGCAGTGGGGAAGTTATTGAAGGATTTTGAGGAGAAGAGTAACTTTGTCAATTTTTGTTTTAAGATCAGTTTTCACTGTAGCAAACAGATCAGAGGGAGCTAAAGTTAGAGAAAGGAAACCAAGGAGTAAATACTGTCATTTCCTAAGAAAGAGATGTTGGTGGCTCAGCTTAAGGTGGATACTGTGGAAATGAAGAGACATGGGTGGATGTGGTATAATTTTTAGATAGAATAGATGGAACACACAGTTTTAAACATACAGAATCCAGCAGCCTAGGCCTGTGTTGTCTAACATGGTAGCCGTTAGTCCCCTGTGGCTCCTTAAATTTAAATTAATTAAAATTAAATGAAATAAGTATTTCTGCACTGTACCATTCACATTTCAAGTGCTCAAAGGTGACACGTGACCAGTGGCTGCCATTGTTGGACAGGGTAGCCTTTAGTGAACATTCCAATCATCGTAGAAACCTCTACTGGATAGTGCTAAAGTCACTTGGAGAAATGTTTAAAAATGTATCTAGAATAGATCATCAGGTCCAACTCCCTCACTGTGGAGGTGACATGCTGGGGGACACTCAGCTGATTGCTGATTGTTGCTGGAGTGGTGCCTACACCAGGCTCTCGGGTGGCAACCTTTTCCACCCAACGCATCAGAAGCATCATGGGCAGAAACGCCTGCTTCCTCAAGGGCTTTGTATCCTAAGAGAAAGGCCCTTCTCCAAGAGCACAGGGCAAAGCAGTTCTCACTCCTCCCCACGCTTTTATCTGAGAGAGGGGGATGAGAGCAGAGGGGAAGGGCACATGGGTGGAGTAATGAGACCCACTTCTCAGAAGGCTAAACTAAAGCATTACTAGTGATGTTTGTCTAAGGAAAGGCTTCTGGAAGGCTCAGGCCTGATTCTGACTCAAACCATTTAATAATTCCATGGCAGCCTGAAAAAGAAAGGCTGAGATAGAAACAACAGAAATGCAACCACCATTGTTTCCAGCTAACATGGCCTATCACTGGAGGCTCAGAGAACGTGTCTTTAGTTACTTCTGCAGAAAAGAATGCATTGCTTTCTGAAAGCCACACACCACCCAGGCCATTCAGTCCATCCCCTCACTCAAGAAACACCACAGAAATGGATTCCAGAGAAATCCCATCAGCATACCCTTGCCACACAAGGCTGGACCCCAAGTGACAATTGTTGTCTCCAGAAAGCATAAGGAAGAAGAAGAAGAAAAACAAAACAAACAAACAAACAAACAAAAACAAGGTACCAAAGCCTCCTGGTAACCTAGTAATTCTGGGAACAATTAAACGAGTTCACAGGAAGTAAGTGAAGAGAGGAAAAAACTTTGTTTTCATCACCTCTGAGTTTCTAGTTAGGGAAAGGGCTTGGCTCAGATGAGTCAAAAGGAGGGAGGAAGGGAGCTGTTGGAGGAGCAGGCTTGGAGAGGAGAGGAATGCACAGTGGGAAGATACCTCGGTTTGCTAAACCTGGGACAAACTTCACTGTGGGATAATGGGTTCATCTCCACCTCCCCTATCCTGGCTGCTCAAGACTGCAGGATTCAGGGTCACAGGCCCTAGGAGATGACCAGATACCACCTCAATGGCAGCAGTGGTGCCCTGACTGCCTTCTAGTATTTCTTGTTGCCCTGTGCCCTCTTGGAGCATGGACAGATGACCCATGACTGTGATACCCCCATATGTCATATCCCTCAGTCAATACTTGAATTTCCATCTCTCACATTTGTATTGTCATTACTTTTGAATAGGATAACAAGGATGGGCTACTGTTAGTTAAGTACTGCCTATGTGCTGGTTGCATTGCTAAGGGCTTCATGTGCATTATCTCAATTAAACTTCACAATCATCCTATGGGACTATTGTTGTCTCCACTTTACCAATGAAGAAAATGAGGCTCAGAAAAGTGAATATGATATAGCAGTCATGCTCCTGGGTATTTGCCCAATTGAATTGAAGACTTAGATCCACACAAAAACCTGCACATGGATGTTTACAGCAGTTGTATTTGTAATTGCCAAAACTTGGAAGCAACCAAGATTTCCTTCAGTAGGTGAATGGATAAATAAACTGGTACATCCAGACAATGGAGTATTATTCATTACTAAAAGAAAATGAGCTATCAAACCATGAAAAGGCATGGAGGAAGCTTAAATGCATGTCACTAAGTGAAACAGCCAATCTGAAAAGGCTACATATTGTATAATTCCAACTACACGGCATTATGAAAAAGGCAAAACTACGGAGACAGTAGAAGGATCAGTGGTTATCAGGGGACTGGGGGCAGCAAAGGATGAACAGGTGAAGAACAGAGGGTTTTTAGGGCAGTGGAACTACTCAGCATGATGCTATAATGGTGGATGCCTGTCATTATACATTTGTCCAAACCTGTAGAATGTACACCAAGAGTGAACACTAATGGAAAGTATGAACTTTAGGTGATAAGGATGGGTCCGTGTAGGTTCATCAGTTGTAACTAATGCACCACTTCAGTGTGGGATGTTGACAGTGGAGGAAGCTGGGGCTGGGGGTAATACATGGGAAATCTCTGTACTTCCAACTCAATTTTTGTGAACCTAATACTGCTCTAAAAATTAAAGTCTAGCCGGGCACAGTCGCTCATGCCTGTAACCCCAGCACTTTGGGAGGCTGAGGTGGGAGGATTGCTTGAGCCCAGGAATTTGAGACTGGCCTGGACAACATAGCAAGACCCTGTCTCTGCAAAACTGAAAGATTAGCTAGGCATAGTGGCATGTGCCTGTGTTCCCAGCTACTCAGGAGGCTGAGGTAGGAGGACTGCTTGAGCTCAGGAGGTCAAGGCTGCAGTGAGCCATGTTCATGCCACTGCACTTCAGCCTGGGTGATAGAAGGAGACCCTGTCTGAAAATAAAAGTCTGTATTAAAATAAAAGTCTATATTAAAAATAAAAGCGTCAGCATCTGTTCAAGGTCCCCACACTAGTGGCCAGTGTAGCTGGAACCCAAGTGCAGGGTTCAACTTCAGATACTACGTTCTTCACCTTTATGGTATCCCATATCACTGCAGGCTTTCATACCTCACAGATGCTTTTGTTTTTAATGAATCACTTTAGTTCACAGTGATCCTATGATATCAGCATTAACTCTATTTTCCAGAGAAGGAAATAGAGAAGTTAACTAATTCACTCAAGTCATGTATTGGGTGGGTGAGTAGGTGAGTCAGAGCTTGAATCTATCTAAACTACTCAAATATCTGTGCTCTTCTCAAATAACACACACCATCCAGACACTCAGCTGACTAAGCACACACACACAGTGGTGTCTGAGCTGATTACCGCACCTGCAGTAATCACCAGGGATAGCGATATGACTCTATCCATATGATCTATCCATATGACTTCTTCTAGACCTTAAGTCATTCCACCAGCTGGCAGTAGATGGAGCCTATGTAGATGTGGGCTACATCTTCACCAAAGCAAGGTGCATGAAAAATGCTTTGTCAGTGGTTCACACCTAGAAAACAGGGCTGTGTGACAAGTGGAGAGAGAAGGAAAGAGGGAGGTAACTGGGTTAGGGTGCTCAAAAACTGAGATGCAAGCCCAGCACCTCACTTCTCACCAGAGAAGCCTCAGCTCTTCTACCCACTGAGCCTTGGGATTTGGGGCCATGGGTAGCCAGACCTCCTGGTTATAGATGAAAGCTTACAGCAGCAATGGTCACGGAGAAGGCCCTTTGGAAACACTGAAGAACATTTAAAACTCCCTTCTCTCGACTGGGCATGGTGGCTCACGCCTGTAATCCCAGCACTTTGAGAGGCCGAGGCAGGCAGATCACAAGGTCAAGAGATTGAGACCATCCTGGCCAACATGGTGAAACCCTGTTTCTACTAAAAACACAAAAATTAACTGGGCGTGGTGGCACGTGCCTGTAGTCCCAGCTGCTCGGGAGGCTGAGGCAGGAGAATTGCTTGAACCTGGGAGGCGGAGGTTGCAGTGAGCTGAGATAGTGCCACTGCACTCGAGCCTGGAGAAAGAGTGAGATTCCATCTCAAAAAACAAACAAACAAACACAGCAACAACAAAAACCTCCCTTCTGTCTCTGTCCTTTCTCTAAAGGTAATTTGACAATGTCATTCTTTCCCTTGTAAGTGGAGAACTTGCCTAATTTAATCCTGGGCACATGCTGGTCTCCTCTCTCCTTCTGGCCCTCTTTCTTCCCCTTGCTTTTGGACCACATGCCTTTCCTTATTCTCTCCTAGGAAAGGAGGAGATGGAGGGAGCTGCCCATGTTTTCCTTGAGTTTTGGCGAAAGTGTAGGGTTTTAAACTGCAGTGTTAACCAACCACTCCAGAACTACTGCAGAAATAAACCAGGAAAGCCAAGAGAACCCACAGACCCTCTGAAGGAAGTGGATTGCCCCTGCAAAACCCAGGAGACAGCCCAAATACTGTGAGTGCCCAAGCTGTGGAGGTGGGAAAGGGGGATCATCTGCCCCCAAACACGTACCCTCACTGGGGAACCTGAAGGTCTAGATTATGGGAGAAGATTCTAATCTTACCTGGAACTAAGTCAGTTTAGAGAGCCGAGCAAAATACAGTGGTAGAGAAAGCAGCGACAAAAGCCCTGTGGGCTCTCTGAGTCCCCTGGGAAGCTATTTCAGACTTGTCTCACAGGGGTCCTTGGGGAGGGGAGGAACTAAGAAAAGACCACAGGGAGAAGGAACTCTCCAGCTGAACTTTGTAAAAATTCCAACCAAACACAAAGTTTCCTGGCCAGAACTCAGGGGAGGGCATGAATCTGTTGTGGAGAATCTACAGGTGGGGAAGCCCGGAAGCCCTACTTGCTTTTGCAGCTGGGAGGCTTGCAGCCTGGGGCAAGTTCTCAGCCCTGTTCACCCGCTGCTGATAGGGCTGGGTGGGGCACGGTGGGAGTGAGACCCGCCTTTTGGGTGGTGTGGAAGCTGGTTGAGGAGTGTGACTTTCGGATTTCTCCCAGTTCCTTGATGACCTGCATGACACAGCAGAGGCAGCCATAATCCTCCTGGAAACACAATTCTAATGACCTTGGAACCACACCCCAACCCCCACAGCAGCTGCAGCAAGTCCCACCCAAGGAGAGTCTGAGCTCAGACATGTCGAGCCCTGCCCCCACCTGATGGCCCTATCCACCCTGGTAGCTGAAGACAAAGGGCATATACTCTTGGGTGTTCAAAGGCCCTCCACCCACCACCTGATCCTCTCTATACTACCACAGCTGATGCTTTCTTGAAAGCAACACCTCCTGGCAGGAGGCCAACCAGCACAAAAACAGTGCATTAAACAACCAAAACCATGGACCCTCACAGAGTCCAATTCACCCCCCTGCCACCTCCACCGGAGCAGGTGCTGGTACCCACAGCTGAGAGACCCAAAGACAGTTCACATCACAGGACTCAGTGCAGACAACCTGTAGTACCAGCCTGAAGCCTGGTAGACTTGCTGGGTGGCTAGATCCAGAAGAGAGATAACAATCGCTACAGCTCGGCTCCCAGAAAGTCACATCCCTAGGAAAAGGGGGAGAGTACTACATCAAGGGAACACCCTGTGGGACAAAATAATCTCAAGCAGCCTTGAGCCCTAAATCTTCCTTCTGACATAGCATACCCAAATGAGAAGGAACCAGAAATCAATTCTGGTAATGTGACAAAACAAGGTTCTCTAACAGCCACCCCCCACCCCTGCCAAAATCACACTAGCTCACCAACAATGGATCCAAACCAAGAAGAAATCCCCGATTTGCCTGAAAGAGAATTTAGAAGGTCAGTCTTAAGCTAATCAAAAATGCCCCAGAGAAAGGTGAAGTCCAATTTAAGGAAACTGGAAAAAAAAAAAAAAAAAGATACAAGAAATGAGGGGAGAAACCTTCAGTGAAATAAATAGCATAAATAGAAAACAATCACAACTTCAGGAAATAAAGGATGCACTTAGTGAAATGCAAAATGTCCTGGAAAGCCTCAGCAATGGAATCAAACAAGAAGAAAAAACTTCGGAGCTTGAACAACATTTTCAAATTAACCCAAACACAGACAAAGAAAATGCATAAGAAAAAAATGAACAAACCCTCCAAGAAGTTTGGGATTATGTTAAGCAACCAAACTTAAGAATAACGGAGATTCCTGAGGAAGAAGAGAAATCTAAAAGTTTGGAAAACATATTTGGGGAAATAATTGAGAAAAATTTATTTGGCCTTATTAGAGACCTAGACATCCAAATACAAGAAGCTCATGTAACACCTGGGAAATTCATTACAACAAGATTATCACCTAGGGACATTTTCATTACGTTATCTAAAGTCAAGACAAAGGAAAGAATCTTAAAAGCTGTGAGGCAAATGCACCAGGTAACCTATAAAGGAAAACCTGTCAGATCAACAGCAGATTTATCACCAGAAACCCTACAAGCTAGAAGGGATTGGGGCCCTGTCTTCAGCCTCCTTAAACAAAACAATTAGCAGTCAAGAATTTTGTATCCAGCAAAACTAAGCTTCATAGATGAGGGAAAGATACAATCTTTTTCAGATAAACAAATGCTGAGAGAATTCACCACTACCAAGCCAGCACTACAAGAACTGTTAAAAGGAGTTATAAATCTTGAAACAAATCCTGGAAACACATCAGGATTAAAGAATCTCTTCAAAGCATAAATCACACAGGACCTATAAAACAAAATACAAAAAAAAAAAAAAAAAAAAGAGAACAATTTAAAAAAACAAGGTATACAGGCAACAAATAGCATGATGAATGGAATGGTACCTCGCATCTCAGTTCTAATCTGAATGTAAATGGCCTAAATGCTTCACTTAAAAGATACAGAATTGCAGAATGGTTAAGAATTCCAACCAACTCTCTGCTGCCTTCAGGAGACTCACCTAACACATACGGATTCACATAAACTTGAGATAAAGGGATGGAAAAAGACATCCTATGCAAGTGGACACCAAAAGTGAGCAGGAATAGCTATTCTTACATCAGGCAAAACAAACTTTAAAGGAACAATAGTTAAAAAAGACAAAGAAGGACATTATATAATGATAAAAGGGCTTGTCCAACAGGAAAATATCCCAACCCTAGATGTATATGCACCTAACACTGGAGCACTCAGATTTATGAAATTACTACTAGATCTAAGAGTTGAGATAGACAGCAACATAATAATAGTGAGGGACTGCAATACTCCACTGACAGCACTAGAACGGTCAACAAGACAGAAAGTCAACACGGAAACAATGGATTTAAACTATACCCTGGAACAAATGGACTTAACAGACATTTACAAAATATTCTACTGAACAACCGCTGATAGTACATTCTATTCACCAGCTCATGGAACTTTCTCCAAGATAGACCATATGATAGGCCACAAAACAAGTCTTAATAAATTTAAGAAAATAGAAATTATATCAAGTACTCTCTTAGACCACAGTGGAATAAAACTGGAAATCAACTCTAAAGGAACATTCAAAACCATGCAAATACATAGAAATTAAATAACCTGCTCCTGAATAATCATTAGGTCAACAATGAAATCAAGATAGAAATTTTAAAATTCTTCAAACTGAACAATAATAGTGACACAATTTATCAAAACCTCTGGGATACAGCAAAGGCAGTGCTAAGAGAAAAGTTCATAGCCCTAAATGCCTACCTTAAAAAGTCTGAAAGAGCATGAATAGACAATCTGAGTTCACACCTCGAGGAACTAGAGAACCAAGAACAAACCAAACCCAGACCCAAAAGAAGAAAGGAAATAACTAAGGTCAGAGCAAAACTAAATGAAATTGAAACAAACAAAAAACAATACAAAAGACAAATGGAAAAAAAAAGTTGATTCTTTGAAAAGATAAATAAAATTGACAGACCATTAACAAGATTAACCAAGAAAAGAAGAGAGAAAATCCAAATAAGCTCAAAAGGGGAGATACTATAACTGATACCGCAGAAATACAAAAGATCATTCCAGGCTACTATGAACACCTTTACATGCATAAACTAGAAAACCTAGAGGAATGGATAAATTCCTGGGAAGATACAACCTTCCTAGCTTACATCAGTAAGAATTAGATATCCTGAGCAGACCAACAAAAAGCAGCAAGATTGAAATGTAATTAAAAAAATCACCAACAAAAAAGTCCAGGACCGGACTGATTCTCAGTTGAATTCTACCAGAGATTCAAAGAAGAATTGGTACCAATCCTATCGATGCTATTCCACAAGATAAAGAGGGAATCTTCCCTAAATCATTCTATGAAGCCAGTATCACCCTAATACCAAAACCAGGAAGGGACATAACAAAAAAAGAAATTTACAGACCAATACTCCTGATGAACATAGATGCAAAAATCCTTAACAAAATATTAGCTAATGAATCCAACAACATATCAAAAAGATAATCCACCATGATCAAGTGGGTTTCATACCAGGGATGCTTTAACATACGTAAGTCAATAAATGTGATACATCACCTAAACAGAATTAAAAACAAAAATCTCATGATTATCTCAACAGCCACATAAAAAGCATTTGACAAAATCCAGCAACCCTTTATGATTGAAACTCTCAGCAAAATTGGCATACAAGGGACATACCTTAATGTAATAAAAGCCATCTATGACAAACCCACAGCCAACATAATACTAAATGGGGAAAAGTTGAAAGCATTCCCTCTCAGAACTGGAACATGACAAGGATGCCCACTCTCACCACTTCTATTGAACATAGTATTGGAAGTCCTAGCCAGAGCAATCAGACAAGAGAAAGAAATAGAAGGTATCCAAATCAGGAAGGAGGAAGTCAAACTGTTGCTGTTTGCTGATAATATGATTGTATACCTAGAAAACCCTAAAGACCCCTCCAAAAAGCTTCTAGAACTGATAAGTGAATTCAGCAAAGTTTCAGGATACAAAATTAATGTACCCAAATCAGTAACTCTTCTATGAAACCAACAGAAACCATGCTGAAAATCAAATCAAGAACTGAACCCCTTTTACAATAGCTGAAAAAAAAAAAAACTTAGGAATATACCTAACCAAGGAGGTGAAAGACCTCTACAAGGAAAACTACAAAACACTGTTGAAGGAAATAATAGATGACACAAGCAAATGGAAACACATCCCATGCTCTTGAATGGGTAGAATCAATATTGTGAAAATGACCATACTGCCAAAAGCAATCTACAAATTCAATGCAATTCCCATCAAAGTACCACCATCATTCTTCACAGAACTAGAAAGAACGATCCTAAAATTTGTATGAAACAAAAAAAGAGCCTGAATAGCCACAGCAAGAGTAAACAAAAAGAACAAATCTGGAGGCATCACATTACCTGATTTCAAAGTATACTATAAGGCCATAGTCACCAAAACAGCATGGTACTGATATGAAAATAACCACATGGACCAATGGAACAGAATTGAGAACACAGAAATAAACCCAAACACTTACAGCCAACTGATCTTCAACAAAACAAACAAAAAAACTTAAAGTGGGGAAAGGACACCCTATTCAACAAATGGTGCTGGAATAATTTGCTAGCCACATGTAGGAGAATGAAACTAGATCCTCATCTCTTACTTCATACAAAAATCAACTCAAGATGGAACAAGGCTTAAATCTAAGACCTGAAACGTTATAGTTTTATAAATTCTAGAAGATCACATTGGAAAACCCTTCTAGACGCCTGCTTAGGCAAGGATTTATGACCAAGAGCCTAAAAGCAAATGCAATAAAAACAAAGATAAATAGGCGGAATTTAATTAAACTAAAGAGCTTTTGCATTGCAAAAGGAACAGTCATCAAAGTAAACAGACAACCCATAGAGTGGGAGGAAATCTTCACAATCTATACATCTGACAAAGGACTAATATCCAGAATCTACAGGGAACTCAACAAATTAGCAAGAAAACCGAAAAAATCCCATCAAAAAGTTGGCTAAAGGACAATTCTCAAAAAAGATATGCAAATGGTCAATAAGCACAAGAAAAAATACTCAACATCACTAATAATCAGGGAAATGCAAATCAAAACCACAATGTGATACCACCTCACCCCTGCAAGAATGGCCATAATAAAAAAATCAAAAAATAATAGATATTGGTGTGGATGTGGTGAAAAGGGAACACTTCCATACTGCTGGTGGGAATGTAAACTAGTACAAACACTACGGAAAACAGTGGCGATTCCTTAAAGAACTAAAAGTAGAACTACCATTTGATCCAGCAATCCCACTACTGGCTACATACTCAGAGATAGTCATTATATAAAAAGATATTTGCACACGCATGTTTTGGCAGCACAATTCACAATTGCAAAACATGGAACTAATCCAAATTCCCATCAATCAATGAGTGGTTAAAGAAACTGTGGTGCGGCCGGGCGCGGTGGCTCAAGCCTGTAATCCCAGCACTTTGGGAGGCCGAGACGGGCGGATCA
>NW_016815947.1:348708-474778 GCF_001698545.2 Rhinopithecus bieti | reverse complement strand
ATTTGCACACGCATGTTTTGGCAGCACAATTCACAATTGCAAAACATGGAACTAATCCAAATTCCCATCAATCAATGAGTGGTTAAAGAAACTGTGGTGCGGCCGGGCGCGGTGGCTCAAGCCTGTAATCCCAGCACTTTGGGAGGCCGAGACGGGCGGATCACGAGGTCAGGAGATCGAGACCATCCTGGCTAACACGGTGAAACCCCGTCTCTACTAAAAAATACAAAAAACTAGCCGGGCGAGGTGGCGGGCGCCTGTAGTCCCAGCTACTCGGGAGGCGGAGGCAGGAGAATGGCGTAAACCCGGGGGGCGGAGCTTCCAGTGAGCTGAGATCTGGCCACTGCACTCCAGCCTGGGCGACAGAGCGAGACTCCGTCTCAAAAAAACATAAAAAAAAAAAAAAAAAAAAGAAACTGTGGTGCATATATATGTATGTTATATATGTGTATATATATGTATCACATCAATCAATGAGTGGATAAAGAAACTGTGGTGTATATATACACACACATATACATATATGTATACATACACATATATATGTGTGTGTATGTATATGATGTATATATATGATGTGTGTGTGTATGTGTATGTATATAATGGAATACTACTCAGCCATAAAAAGGAATGCAATAATGGCATGTGCAGCAACCTGGATAGGATTGGAGACTACTATTCTAAGTGAAGTAACTCAGGAATGGAAAACCAAACATCATATGTTTTCACTCGTAAATGGTGGGAGCTAAGCTATGAGGATGTGAAGGCATGAGAATGACACAATGGACTTTGGGAACTCACGGGGGAAAAGATAGAAAAGGGATGAGGGATAAAAGACTACAAATTGGTTTCAATATATACTGCTTGGCTAAGGGGTGCACCAAAATCTCACAAATTACTACTAAAGAACTTACTCATGTAACCAAATACCACCTGTCCCCAAAAACCTATGGAAATAAGATTAAAAACAACAACAAAAGGGCTATCAGTGCGCAGCACTTGCAGTAGCTGAGAGGATAAGTCCTTCAGTCCTGAAGGGGGATCTGGGCAGCTCATCATAGAATCTACAATGGTTCATCTTTTGTGCCACTCAAATCCACTTCTTATGGGTTCTGGAAGCAGCTTCTCCCCATGACTGCTTCATTTTCCATTTACTGTCAAAATTGATTAAATGGGTACCAAGGGACACCCAAGTGAATTACCTGGTGCCAAAGATACTCCTCCCTGCCCCTGACTGACAGCAGCTCTACCTCCTCCCTGCTAATTAGGGTCACTTACCCCTGCCAGGGTAATGAGTCACTTCTTGATTTCTGGCCCTTGGCACAAAAAACCCAAAGTGCCCTGGTGGCAGCTGCAACTTAGAATTCAATGGGACTCTCTGTGATCTCTGGGAGGACGTCCCCTTTAGAGAATTAGGACTTCTAAACACACAGAGCTCAGTGCTTCAGAAATGGAAGCAAGAGCTCCCCAAGAAGGTCACTGAGAGTGATGGTAAGTGGAGCTTTCTAGACACACATATTCTACACACATATTCTACACACATATTCTACGGGGGATGCAGCCCCTTCAAAGGGGAACCTGCGATGCACAGATGAGATTCTGCACACATAATTCAAGACTGGCGCGGCAATGGTTTAACCAATGTCATTTCATGTGTATCACAACACTTTTGGGACAGGTTCCTCTGGGAGCACAATAGACTCTCCGAAGTAGGATTCTGAAGTCATCTTGTATTCTGAAAACGCGCAGGTGTGCTCCCTGCTCAGGTGACACTGAGCTGCAAGCTTCTCCATGGTTCACACCTTTTTCTACATACTTCTATGGCTTCCTATTGTACAGACTCACTCCCTCTCTCTCTTTCACACACACACAGGCACACACACATGCACATGCTCACGCATACACACTAGCAATGGAGTAGAATTTGACCCCAGCCTGCTACCTAGGGTTGAGACTTCCGTTTGAGTCCCAGCCCCTCTCCAGGGGTTGCTCTACCCTGAGCAAACCCAGGCCATTCCTTAGGGTGTTGAGAAAGCAAGGAAGGGGCTGGCCATTACAGTCTTGAGAAGGCCATTGGAGAAGAAAACACAACTCTCCCACGTGGTGGCAATAAGATTTTCAGCTTTCTATTTTATGAGATGTCTCAGCTACAAGGAAAAGCACAACAGGCCTTACTTGAGTCTCATTCAGAGTAGAATTAACAGGCCTCCTATGTAATTTTCTTCCAGGGCCTTACAGGCTCCAGCGATGCCTCTGCTTCTCTGCTTCCAGCTTTTTTTTTTTGCCAAAGCCCCATGGAGCAGAGGCCTCCCAGGCCCCAGAGGGAGATGACCTCAGCCTCGGCTTTCTCTTCTGAGAGGCTGCTCCTTCTGTCTCTGAGCTGTGGCCCTCTGCACTGGGCTCTGGTGGGGAAGGTGCACTTTTAAGGCTCCGGGTATTTTTACTCACTGTGTGTTTATGGGACCTGGAACAGGGCACGGGGCTCTGTGGTGAATGTTTTTCTTTTCCTGCATCATCTGCTGGGCAGGAGTTCCAGGTTGTATATATTTATGGGAGACCCTAGTGGATTCGGAGAGGACAGTGACACACTGACCTTCCCTGGGGGCCCAGAGGCTTTTCCTTCCTGCTCCTCCCAGACTGTTGCCCTGTACCCAGGACACCTTCTGGGGGGATCACTGAGCTGTGCAAAGAAGAGAGGACGCAGCGGCAGAGCCTCTCAAGCACTGGCTTCTAACCTGGGGGGGTCAGCCCACTCCTGCAAGTATGCCCAAAATGTCTCTTGTGGCACATCTATGCCTTCTTCAACCTGGGAAACTGCTAAGCCCGGGGCTACAGAAGGAGGGAACTGAGAGACAGAGGCGCCACCACAGCCCCTGCCACGTGGGATCACCCAGCAAATACCTATCCAGTAAACGATACTCCTGGCTGATGTGGATGGCCTGTGGCTGACTCTGCGTGTGTGTTTTTCTTTTCCTTCCAGCCCCACCTACAGCCCGGTGGCCCCCAAAGAAATGTCAGTGAGCAGCTGTGTGGGCCTTAGAAGCTGGCCTACACGTGACTGACCTCCTCCTGCCCCGGGCCTGCGGGATGTTTTTGCAGGGTGCTTACCAGTCTGGGCACAGCCGAGAGCTGTGCCAGTAATCCTGCTGTTGGCAGACAGGTGTGAAAAGAACAGAAAGCAGACATGACTGTCTGCTGATTTAATTTTTGCTCTCAGAGCAGCCAGGATTGGATCTGGAAAGCTCCTAATGGCAGGCCTGTCCCTGGAACAAGAGCAGACGCTGCTGTGAGCTTTTCAAAGGAGGCTGACAGGCTGAGGCTGACAGGAACCAACCATTTGGGGCAGAATCCACTGGATTTGGCTTCCTTTTCTTTCCTTCCACAGGGGTTGGGGGTAGAACTCAGAAGAGCTCCACTGCTGGCCCTGAGGAGCCTGAAGCGATAATCAGAGTAGGACACAGCCGGGCATCCCTTCAGGGTCAGCTGAGCTGTGCATCGCAGTGGCCAAAAAGTGTGTCCTTTTTATTTATTCATGCAACCAACATTTATTATTAATTCACTCCATGAACATTTAGTAAGCACTTATTATTTGCCTATTGTTTCTCCCCTGGGGACACAGGAAGAACTGGTCAAACGCCCACAGAACTTCACAGAACTTTTGTTCTCTGTTACCCTTCAGCAGGGCCTTGTGCCTGCCCCTGAGTTTATGGAGCAGAAGAAGACTTTATGGCCACTGTGTCTCCTTGAGCATTGTGTAGAATTTGAACCCAGGCCCAAGGTGGCTCCAGAGATGGCCCTGGAAGACCCCAGTGAAGAGGTACGGTCCTGCAAGCATCTTCTCGGCAATCTTGGCTGCCCCAGGTGGGATTTTCTGATGTCCTGTGTTTAGCCGGGGAAAGACAGACCATGCATCTTTAAGAACTGTCCATGACTTCAGACCCTCTCAGCGGCATGGGAGGAAAAGCATGGGATCATTTCCCAGAGAGTTTGGTGGTGAGGATGAGCTAACAAGAGTAGCAACCTCTCTATGTGGATGTGAGCTGTTGTGTCTGCAGCCCAAGTCCAAGTTCTTTGCAGAGGCTCACCTGGCCCACCATGCTCCAGCTACACAGCTCTCCCACCTCCACCTTCCACCCAGCCAATGCACGCAGTCCCACCCAACATCCTTCAGGGCCATGGTGCTGCTTCTCTTTCCTCACAGAGGGCTCCTAAAGCCGTTCGTCTAGTTTGGCTGAGGCTAGACTAGACCAGACTGAAAAGACGACGCATTTTACAGCAAAAGGATTCAGACTGGGCGCTTGAATCCTGAAGGATCAGAGTTTCCATTCCTTTCCTCTTTGGTTATCTCAGTTTACTATCCTGTTTTCCTTCATGACGTGCCTTTATTGAAAGCTAATATTGAAGGCTCACTCCATCAGGCACTGTGTTTATGTGAATTGTCTTATTTAATCTTCAAATCGTCTTGTGAAGAAGCATCAGGCAATCACATTTTACAGAAGAGGGGAATGAAGCCTGGCAAGGAAGGAAGTTTGCCTAGCATCCCCAGCTGATTTGACCCCTCATGGTCAGTGCTACTGCTCTTAGCCAAAGGCTTGGCTTCCCCACGTCCAAGGGTGGGATCCACCTAGTCCTATAGCTCAGAGGTCCCATCAAAGTCATTGGGGAATCACTAGCCTCTCCGGTCCACCATGTTATATGCCCCCAGAGGGGACCATGGAGATGAAAGAGGAAATGAGGCTATAGAAGCCCATAGAATCTTGCTCTAGTGCTCACCTCCTGTGTGATCTTGAGCAACTTATTAACCTTCTTAAGCCTCAGTTCCTTATCTGTGAAATACAGGTAAAATGAGAGCCTTCGTTAGAGAGCTGTTAGTGAATTATATGAGGTAACTCACACTAGGCATTTATGAGAATGTCTGACACAAAATAAACACTCAGTAACTATTGTCTATTACAGGCCTACAGTCCATTACCTATAATGCTGAAGTCACAAAAAGCTCTGAAAATTGTGCAGTTGGAAGTAAAACCTGTCCTGAAGTGTCGTACAACTATATCTAGGTTTTATTTATCCCACTTAGTATAAATATGCATATGCTTCACTGCGGGAATACTAATAAGGTGCCACTCTGGACCCTACTAGGGTTGTTACATGACATACTGTATGTGTACCATATGACCTTTCTGAAATCTGAAGAACTCTGAATGCCAAAACACACCTGATTCCAAGAGTGAATGCCCAATAAGAGACTGTGAACCTGTGTTGCTTTTGAGAGTAGAGCCAGTAAGTCCCCTGATGGAGTTACAGTAGCAGTGACTGTCAACTTTGGAACTGCGAGAGCCAGAACCCTGGAAGGAATAGAATTAACTCCCTTCTCCCCTATAAGAAACTGCAGGCTGCTGCTTAAGGGCAGAAAGAATGAGAGGTAATAGAGTCAGCTGGAAAAATGTATCTCCTTGTTCACTTGCTCATGTGATCACTGAAGGGTTTCTGTAGGGGGACTGGACCTGGATGAAAAAATCTTTAAGGACCGTCTCAATTTCAAGATCTCAGGAAAGGTGGTGATCCTCTTACTTCTTGCTTGATTGGCATGTTGCTAGGCTGGGCCAGGGAAAAGGGAGCAGAGCAGTTGTCCTCCCTCAAGGAATATGGACTTTCATTAAGGATACAAGATATGCATGCTTGAAACAAGTAGTGATATGTTAGAAGATTAGATCAGATTAATTAGAATATATTAGAAGATTATGAAATTAATATTCGAGTGAGTAACCAAGCTGGTATGCACCATAGGAGTTCAGAAAAGGGAAACCAAATGTCAGGGAGCTAGTCTAAGGCCAGCTAATTCTTAGAGAGAAGAACCCAAGGAATGGATGAGGAAGGAGAAGAGAGAGGAAATTGAAGATGGAGTGGAGGGAGAAATAGGGACTTTGTGGTCTAAACTCCACATATACTATGAGGTATGGGCAATTTGGATAACCCTTCTGAGCCTCAGTGTTCCCATTTCAAACATAGAGACAGTTATAGCTCTCTCTAGCTATGATCATTGTAAATATTTTTTAAAATGTAAAGTGTTACCAGAACATTCATTCTTTTTTGGTAGCCGTAGACCCTGCAATTTGACTCTCAGAAACAGTTTTTGTTGATTCCATGATGCCTGTTGACCTTGAACTGGGCAGTTTACAGCCAAGCTCAAAGGTGTATGTTTGACAAAGGCATAGAAATCAGGAGGAAAAACAATTAATTATTCAACTAGCCAGAACCCCAAACAAATAACCCTCTTCACCCACGGCAACACTTGACAACTCTTTCCATTCAGCCACTTTCATTATTCTAATTAAGCTGACCCTCCATCCAGCTGCAAAGAGAGGAAGCCAGCCTGCCTGTGGGACCTTTACCCCCAAGTCAGAGATGTTTGTTCTTAGGAGATCTCATTTTATCTTCTTCTTAGGACCTCTTGGCCTGCTATAGCACACAGAACCACCCCATGGATGACTTCCTGATGGATGATGATTGTCCTGATATCTTGGCTCCGATGGCATTGTGCAGCCTCAACAGGTCACACAGATACTAAAACCATATAAATCCTACATGTCAATGAGGGGAGAGGTGAAGGGGAAATTGTAAAACAAAAGGGAGCAGAGGTTATCACTGGTAGAAATACAGAGTGAGAGAAGGCTGCATGCTATTTAATGCAAAGGAAAAGTGGAAGAAATAGTCACCGCAGCAGAGTTAACACCAGAGCTCACTCTCTAAGCAGAGTGCTCAGGAAAATCGTCTGAATTCTGATGGGAAACATCCTTACCTCAATATAAAACACCTAATAGAACTGAGACAAATAAGGTTCCTGACAAATAGAAGTTACTAGTAGTAGGAGCAGGGGTTTGGTAACATCGTCATCATCATCGTCATCCCCCATCACAGAGGACAAGCGTTCATGAACATCACCTCTTCTCTGAAGGCTGGGGTCAGGAAAAGCCTATCTGCTCCAGTGACAGTGACAGAGGAGCCTGGCCACAGCAGAGGCCAAGGCTGGCAGTTTCCATGTAGAAATTGAAAGAATTTGAACATCAAAACTGAGCCTTCATCTATAGTCATTGGGGTGACATTGGGCATTGTTGAGAGAACAAACATCGTGATTAAAAATGACACAAAGGGAGCCCTGTAGTGATAGGCGATTGTGAGTGTTTAAATGAGGAAGGGAAGGGGTCAAGAAGACTAATCCAGAAAAAAAATGAAGGGCTACGTCCTGATGACAACTTTGTTTTGTTTTGTTCAAATTGCTTTTATTACTTATCAAATGTCAGTTTCTTATGAAATTTGAGATGACATTCACAATTCAGTGGCCTTTAATACATTCATAATGTTGTTCGACCACCACCTCTATCTAGTTCAAAACGTTGTCATCAGTCAGTAAAACCTCTATTCACTAAGCAGTCCCCTCCCCACCATCCCATCTCCCTCCAGCCCCCGAGACACCACCAATTTGTCCTCTGTCTGTATGGACTTATCTATTCTGGATATTGCATACAAAAGGAATCATATGACATGTGACCTTTTGTATCTGGCTTCTTTCACTTAGCATGGTGTTTTTGAGGTCCATCCACATTGTAGCAGGCATCTGTACTTCATTACTTTTTATGGCTGAATAATATTCCATTGTGTGGATGTATCACTTTTTGTTTATCTCTTGATGGATATTTGAACTGTTTTCACATTTTGGCTATTGCCCATAGTCAGTATGAACAAGTCTGTACATCATGGAAGAATTTCTTATGGTTCTCTGAGTGGGATGGTTATTTTTGCTATGATTACACCCTGCAAAAGCAATTACCTTCCTAAACAGATAGATGCTTCTTCCAGGGGAAAGAATTCCTGGAGGCTGCCAGTATCCAGCTGAAGGTCCTGATGACCTCTTAAAGATGACTTTAAGTGGCTTTAAATGTCTTCATTCATCCTTTGCTTGGATGCCAGGGCCAACCAAACTTTCTGACATAACACTTAAAAAGTTAGAGTCTCAATTTTTGTTCCTGGTGACCCATAGACATCCATAGGCAAGAAGATAAAGATTGGATTACCTTCCTCCTGGGAAAGTAGCTCCAATTCAGTTCAAGTGACCTGTGAGAGGCAGTGTGGTCTGGTGGCAAACATCCGTGGTTGGAGTCAGAAGATAGACGGATGTTTAAGAGATGGCTCTGCCACTCCCAGGCTGTGTAGCAGCTGAGTAGCTCTGAACCCCAGCTTCCTCATTTTTCAAGAGGTGCTGTGATTGCTGCTTGCCTTTCTCATTGAGTTGTTAAAAGGCTGAAGGAGTTGTCATATGTGGGTGTGAATCTTAAACAGTCAAGGATCACACATTTGTGCTATGACTATTACTCCCCTGTTAGAAGACATGCAGGGTGACACTTGTGACTCACTATCAGTAGACTGCGTTAGTCACAGTGCATTACTTGAAAGTATTTAAAAAATGAAGACCCATCAGAAGGCTACTGTGTCACCCATAGAATTGAAGGAGAAATGAATAATCAGGCCCCAAAGGGCAGGAACCAGACAAGGTCTGGGCCTTCGGGGAGCAGGGGCTGACCGTTGGGGTGAATGAGGGGTGGCCATTTTTCTCTTTGCTTTGCTGCAATCGATGTTCAAAATCCCAGGAAAGGGTCTGATTGATGAACCGCTTGACTAGGGGAGGGCAAAAGTCCTTGACTGACAATTCCACCAGGCTGCACCATAGGGAAAGAAATGATTCTCCAATTAAAAATCAGGGAGCTATTAACAGGAGAAAGGGGGGAAAGATTCTGGGAGGCCCCAAACTGTCCACCAAAATGTACTCTTCTAGCTGCTCATGCAGAAGCAAGCACAGACTGGGACTCCCGAGCCAATGGCTCTGGGGCTACCCTAGAGCTGAGCACAACTTGGAATAACCAGGGATTTGGGGTGCAATTTGGAGACTGCTACCTGCATGTCTGTACAAGGTGCTTCCCTTAAACACTATGCACAATGTGTGCAGTCCAAGAGCTCAGGCTTGAGAAATCTGATCCAAACTGCATCTGGCTACTAAAAATATCCAGGCTCCAGGGAGGCAGCAGAGAGAGCTTTTCCAAAGCCAGCTGAGACCTTCAATGTATGTAGGAAATTATTAATCATGCCCTGTGATTCTTCTTGGTATGAGCTGGCTTTACGCTTTAAAAATAAATAAATATGAACTGAGGCCCATCCAACCCCTCCTTTCTTTAACTATCCATCTCGGAAATAGTTGGTAACCCCGCTGCCCATGCCCCTGGGTGTAGGCTGCCCTGCTCCCTGGAAAACAGGAATTTCTTATCAGATCAACAGGAAATTCTATTTTTACTTGATGTTAGAATTAAAAATATCACAGGGAGAGAGATTCTCTTGTATCCAAGCCTTGCACTAAATTTATCCCCCAACTGAGGAGTTCTCCTTCCAAATGGTTGCTCCCAGGGTTCTCTCCCTCCGAGACTGGCCCCAGATGGCAGGAGAGACAAAGAGCTTTGACATCCCAACTTGCTTTTTTTTTCTAAACCCAGGTCACAGTGTTGCTGTGGAGACCACTTAGGGTACTTGTAGAATGCTCCATGGCAAGTCATAGTTGAGCCTAGATGGTGGCTCCAGAGGCATTCACTAAGAAACAGACAGCTCAGGTTAGCAGCACTATAACACTCACTAAAGGCCCTGGCTAAAAGTGGTGCTTAAGTTGAGTGACTCCATTTCAAAAGCAAGCAAGAGGAGTGAAGCAAAGTTTACTGAGGCCCGACTGTGTGCTAAGTACTTACTAGCATGGGCCAGGCCATTCAGTCTTTCCAGCAGCCCCCAAATAGAAGTAACAGCAGCAGCTGCTGCATCTTTCCAGTTTACAGAGGAGAAAGCACAGGCTGAGGAAGGTATCTGGGATTAGAATTAGAACTGGGTCAACTTGATTCCAGAGCTAATGCTCTTTTCTCTTTACCATCAGTATTTTTTTTTTCAACATCTTGAGGCAGATTAGGAGCAAAGCTAATGAATCCAGCAGCCACTAGTGTAGGCACTACCAGCTGGATGACTGGCAGCCTCCAGGAATCCTTTCTCCTGTAAGATGCATCTATCCAGAAGGGCAGCTGCTTTCAGAGGGCTGTAACCATAGCACGAATAACTACCCTATTTAGAGAGCTATAAGAAATTCCTCAATGCCCAGTTTGCTTAACTTGCAAGTTGTATGACTCTTTCTTGTAACCCTGCTAATATACCCTTAGCTTCTTTTCTGAGATGTGCCTAAACCACTGAAATAGGAGAGTTATCTGATCTCCCTTGCAGGATGTGTGACAGGGGTGTGGCTCATCTGTCACCACCTCTGCTCAAACTCCTTATGGGTAGGGGAGCACACAGATGGACAGGTGCAGGAGCCAGGGTGCTAGGCTCTGGCCCCATGGCAGTGTCCAGGGGGTGACTCCCAGAGCCCAAGTGGGCATGTGTTACAGTGTGCTCTTTCAGCCTTCCCATCTGTGGATAGCTTAAGTGTTGACCAGCTCACTGGACCCTCCGTTTTTTCGCAAGGGCGGAGGGCCAGTGTGACAGCTTTCTGTATACCAAGCTCTTGTCCAGCATCCCAGAATAATCAGGTTACACATGGACTTGAGGGATAGTGAATGCAGGGGCTTTATTGGGTGGTGGAGGTGGATGTCAGCAGGATGGATGGGGAGCTGAAAAGGGGATGGAGTGGGAAGATGATCTTCCCCTGGAGTTTAGCCATCCAGCAGCTGATTCTCCGACCATCCTTAGCGGAACTCCTCCTGACGTTCCTTCTCTTCTGTCCTTCTCTACTGCTCTTCTGCTGTTCTGTTCATCTGCTTGTTGGCTCATCTGCTTCTGGAGCCTGGGGTCTGGGGTTTATATGGGTACAGGATAGGGGCCTCGGCAGGCCAAAAGGCAACTTTTTGGGTGCAAAAACAGGAATGCCTATTTCCATTTAGGGCCATGGATATCCAGGCTTGAGGCTGGGGACTTTGACGTTTTTCTACCCAGTATTTCCCTGTCTCCTGTCCATATCACCAGCACCTTATTTACTTACTGAGTGTTTTGTATTGTTTGTTTTGTTTTAATGGTGCAACTAAAAGAGTATTGCAGGATATCTGGGCTTTAACCCTGGCTCTGAAGCTGAGACTTTATGAAATTAACTTCTCATCTCAGGGCCTCAGTTTTCTCATCTGTACTAATGACAAGCTGAGTTCTCATATGGCAAAAAGTAGGGCTAGAGATCTCTCTGGGTTCCCTTTTATAAGGGCATTAATCTCATTCATGAGGACTCTGCCCTCATGACCTAATTACCTCCCAAAGGCCCTACCTCCAAATACTATCATATTGGGGATTAGAATTTCAACATAAGATTTTTTTGGAGACACATTTAGTGCATAACAGCACCTGTTATAAATGTCACAGATCCCTGACTTCTCTGCCACCCATGAAAGGAAGAGGGTGCCCACCTTCTGAGACTCTTCCTGCTGTGGGGTTGATCATCCCTTTAAGGAAGCCAGGTATTTGGCTAATAGCTGAGAGGCAGCTTCAACCTTTGGCACCATGTCCAGGAGTGAGAGACGGCCTGTCACATTTTAAAACTTTGATGTATTTCTTAACTTCTGAAGAATTGGTCTATTCATGTGGAAGCAGTATAAAGAAAGGAGATCAAAAGACAAAAAGGAATTGAAACATGGCATAGACAGAAACCCAGTGACTCAGGTCGAAAGGCTGACAGCTCTCAGAATATTCAAGAATTGGGGCCAGATAAAAACCAAAAAGCAAACATACTCTCAAACAAGCTGACACCTCTCATTGTAGGGGTACTGTATTGCCAAAGGCAAGGTACTTGTGGAGCCAGTTAAGGACTCTGAATACGAATTGCCTGGATAACAGCTAAAGACAGGGCCTGAATAGATGAGTCAAGTGTGAACTCAGACGCCTAAGGGCAACAGAAGGAGGAACTTTGGAGGTATGAAAGTTGGTTCAAGCGTGGGTCAATGTACTCAATCTGGCCTTTACCTCCCCTGTAGAAGGCAGTATTAGTTATTCCCATGAGAAAGATGGGATATTGAAACTTCCTTTGCAAAAATTATAATAGAAAATTACGGCAGTAGGGGAGATCTGATCTAGCCAATCCTCTTCTTGCCTTTAGCCTTCCAGCTGCCAGCTGCCAAGCTAGCTTTGGGAGACATTTAGGTTGTAGTTTAAATGATAATAGCCCTTCCACAAACCTCAACTGCCTTAGTAAAGCTAATGAGAGACCACTAGGCTAAGAGGAAGAGAGGAGCCTGAATTTTGCTAAGGTATAGACATAAACAATTGCCAGCCATTATTTAACAGGTTATAAGATATGCCACTTTACAAATTACTCCTACAGATGACATCTCTATTGTGGAACCTAAGATTGGCCTTTCAAGATATGTTTTCAGGTGTTTTGCATGTCTTACATGCATTGCTCCACCTGGACCCACTGATCAATGGCTCCTGAGGCACCATGTAGAAGTGAATCAGCACACAAAAGGACCATTTTCCACACCCCTATGATTGCACCTCAACCGATCAGCAGCAAACACCATTCCCTAACCACCCCCAGCCCTTCCCCCAAACTGTCTTTGAAAAACCCCTAACCTAGGAGCCTTCAATGAGATTGATTTGAATAATAACTCCATCTCCTACATAACATGGCTGGCCTTGCATCAATTAAGCTCTTTCTCTACTGCAATACCATGGTCTATTTTGTGTAGCAGGAAGGAAGAACTCATTAGGTGGTTACGGTATGCCTATGAGACTGCTAGTTGATCATCACCACACCATAAGTGCCTGGTCAGCGCAAGGCATCGTAATGAGTACTGGGGGGAAGATCATGCGCAGAAATGGGTACATAGCAAAACAGCCTAGAAGAGATTTTTGTTCCACATTCTCATTTTATAGAAGTGAGGAAACTGAGACCTGAGAGCAGGAATGACTTACTCAGGATCACATAGCTAAGCAGTGGTGGGCAGGGCCAGGATCCAGGGCTCTTGTGGTTAGGTTCTTGTCTCAACAATCTTACAAAATGGTGAAACCGCTTTTGCAAAATTATAACTAAGGAAATCATGACAGTGAAAGAAATCAGAACTAACTGACTCTATCTTACTTCTAATCTTTAAGCTGTCCTTGTTCATTCCTGGATGTAGGCTGAACAAACTTTGGGGAGGAATTCAGTTATTGGTTTGACTCTGAAATAGAATTGATAACAGCCCTTTCCCAAAAAGACCCCTTTCTTGTCTGGGGTCCACTCTGCCTTTGCTGGACTAACAAATTAGCTACAAGATTAGAAATTACAATTTAGGAGTCATGCAGCCTCTGGCTCCAAGAGTCTGAACCTCTCTAAGTTGCTTCTGGGGGTAACATCACTATTGTAAAACCTAAGATCAGTGCTTGAGATATTCTGCAGACCCTGCACTTGATGGATCAGCTGACACCACCCAGATCAGCTGATACCACCCAGACCAGTAACCTGGGTCAACCAGCTCTGTGATCCCACTCAGAAATCAGCTAGAAGAACTCACTTTGACCCCCTGTGATTTAATCTTAAGCCCGACCAATCAGCACTCCCTACTTTCCAAGATCATACCAACCAAATTATCCTTAAAAACTCTGGTCCCCAAATGCTCGGGGAGACTGATTTGAGTAATAACAAAAATCCAGTCTCCTGCACAGCTGGCTCTGCGTGAATTACTCTTTCGTCATTGTAATTCCCCTGTCTTGATAAATCAGCTCTATCTAGGCATCAGGCAAGGTGAACCCATTGGGCAGTTACAATGGTGTCATAAAAGAGGTGTGGGCCTGAATGTTAGGAGAACCTGATTCTAGAATTGGGTCAGCTACTTACTTACTTGGGGACTTCATTTCACCTCCTTTAAGCCTCAGTTTTCCCATCTGTAAAACAGGGGATGGTACTGGATGGTCTCTTTGGTCTCATGTTTCAATAGTCAGGATAAGCTAGATTTTGCTGTGATAACAAAGAACCCCCAAATCTCAGTGGCTTAAGAGGCAAAGGCTTTTTTAAAATTTTATTTTGTAAATTATGTATTTTATGATGATTAAAAGGACTATCTTCGAATCAGTACAAATATTTCACAAATAATATCTGGCCATTTTCTAACCAGTTGAGGAATTTGTTGCACAATAAGCCGCCTTACATCTTTCAGCAAGAAAAGCATTAAATTTGAATAGTAAAGACATTATAAGGCTGAATGCGATGGCTCATGTCTGTAAGCCAACACTTTGAGAGGCCAAGGCGGGCAGATCACTTGAGATCAGGAGTTCGAGACCAACCTGGGCAAGATGGAGAGATCCCATCTCTACAGAAAAATAAAAATTTAGCCAGGCATGATGGTGCACACCTGTAGTCCCAGTAACTAGGGAGGCTGAGTAGGAGGATCACTTGAACCTGGGAGGTCAAGGCTGCAGTGAGCCATGATTGCACCACTGTACTCCAGCCAGGGTGACAGAGCAAGACCCTGTCTCAAAAAAATAAAAAAAAAATTACACAATGAATTAGGACACAATTAAAATTTGCTTTAAACATTTCTTTGGGGGAGGGGACACCATACTTCTACTCAATGAAGAGAAACATTTTTACAGTCCAGAGGGGTTTTATTTTTTTGCACCTATTATGCCATGAATCCATAAAGAAGAGGTTCTAGCAGTTCAGGCTCCTTCTCATTGGTTCTTACAAAGTGTGCTTCTCTGTTGGAGCAGGCTAGTGCTTCAGCTGAATTCCAGTAACTTTCTCTTTGGCTTCCTGGTTTTTCTGATCATTTTCCTTCAAGTGTGCTTCAAGAAGCTATCTTGGCTTTCAGAGTGCTTAATGTGCTCAATATGCACATTAGTTCTCTTGGCAAGAATCTTGGCCTTAACTTGTTTGTTTACAACAACGCCAACAACATGCTGGGTGGCATTGTAGACTCTTCCAGTATTGCCGTGGTAACACTTGTGGGGCCTTCCTTTCTGAACAGTGCCCATTTCCTTGATGTCTGCAGTTTGGCCTTTCTTATAGATTTGCACATACATGGCCAAAGGAACAACAACTCTTTTTGAAACGGAGTTTTCCTCTTGTTGCCCAGGCTGGAGTGCAATGGCGTGATCTCGGCTCACTGCAACCTCCGCCTCCCAGGTTCAAGCGATTTTCCTGCCTTAGCCTCCTGAGTAGCTGGGATCACAGGCATGCACTACCACGCCCAGCTAATTTTGTATTTTTAGTACAGACGGGGTTTCTCCATGTTGGTCAGGCTGGTCTCAAACTCTCCACCTCAGGTGATCCGCCCACCTCAGCCTCCCAAAGTGCTGGAATTACAGGCGTGAGCCACCACACCCAGCCAACAACTCTGTTTTCTAAAAGACCTAGAGAACATGTGTCAGGTACCTCTCCTCTTTCCCTTTGCGTTCATCATTTTGGCAAATTACTGGAAGAAGGTGGTTCCAGCCAACAGGGCAAAGGGCTCTTTTTCATTCACATCCTATGATCCTGGTGGGTTGGCAGGACCCAGGCTGATGGAAGCTCAGCTTCCATCACATGTTTCATGGGGAAGAAAATATAATAAAACGTATACTTGCCTTTAAAACTTTTGGCCAGAAATGACATGTGTCACTTCCACATATATTTTGTTGACCAAAGCAAGTCACAAGGTCATCTACCATGCACCCAGAAGAAGACCCTGGAAATAATTGACAACAATCCTGCCTCCCATATGGTGCAAAGAGCTATGTGGATCAGTGAGGGTGGGGGTGGGGGTCGGGGAGACACTTGCCCCAGTGGACTTCATGGAAAGACTTCATAAAGAGGCTCCACTCTGAGAGGTGGAGATTAGAAAGCACTGAATCTAGAAGGGGTGGCAGGAGCAGGAGCAGAAGCAGAGGTGCTGCAAAGGTCGAGAATTCAAACTTAATGGGGAACTGCCTAGTGCCTAGATGCGCTGAAGCATAAGTGCACTAGGGGAGAATAAGAAGCGAGAAATCTGATACCAGGTCTTGCAGAGCCTTAAAGACAATCAAGGGCCTTGAAGGGATGTGTGCCTTATTTGCATTTGCTAGGCCCTGAATTTTTTTTTTTTCTTTTTTTTGAGATGGAGTCTGCCTCTGTCACCCAGGCTGGAGTGCAATAACTGATCTCGGCTCACTGTAACCTCTGCCTCCCAGGTTCAAGTGATTCTCCTGCCTCGGCCTCCCAAGTAGCTGGAACTACAGATGTGCACCATCATGCTTGGCTAATTTTTGTACTTTTAGTAGAGATGGGGTTTCACCATGTCGCCCAGGCTTGTCTCAAATTTCTGAGCTCAAGTGATCCGCCTGCCTCAGCCCCCAAAAACGCTGGGATTACGAGCGTGAGCCACCGTGCCTGAGCAGGCCCTGAAATTTCTGAGCTGGTTTGTGAGCTTATCAAGCAGTGTGTGGGATGGCACCAGCAGCTCTAAAGAAGAGGTGAGAAGAGTACAAAGGAGTAGGCAGACCAGGAGGCCACTGCTATCCTTTGGGGAGAGGTGACAAGGCCTTAAGGCCTGATGCTTTATTTTAGGACAGGAGCAGCAGGGGAAATAGAACAAATGCAAGAGTAATTGCATGGGAAAGAACCTAGCACAGGTCTTGGCACCATTGACATGTGGCCTCAATTTGGTGACCAGTTGATGTTATCTAAAGAGGAAGAGGGAAGAATGAAGACAAGCTGGAAGATTTGAGCCCCCATGCCTGGAAAAAAGGAGTGTCATCTGCAGAAAGCAGGGAGTCAGGATGAGGGGTGTGGTGAGAAGTGCTGAGTTCTCAAGGTGACCAGTGAGTCTCTTCATTCCCTCCTCTCTTCATGGGAGTGTGGAGAAGAGGAGAATGGGTTGCTGGAGTGTGCAGTTGGGTTGAAGCAGTCCTTCTGGATATGAAATTCAAGCCAGTGTCCCCCAAACCACTAGGGAGACTGTGGCAGGCCAGGTCTCACTAAGGCAGGCCTCCATCACAACTGTTTCAGCACTGACTGAGTGGTGAAGTTAGATATTAAAATCTGGAAGAGTCAGTGCCCTATTACAAAGGCTAGAATGTAACAAAAGCCCATCAAGAATTTTGCCTAGTCCTTTCCTGGGCCTTGAAGGATGACAAGATAATGAAGGAATTCTTAACAGGACCCTCTTAGGATTAAACAAGTTTTATTGGGGGTCTGAAGAAACTCCCCAGGCCTCCACAAACACATTTATGGGGAGTCAGAAGGAACTCTCCAAACATGCATGATTTAGCAGGAGACAAGTCCTGGACCTATTTAGATTAAGTACATTTACTGAGGCTCCAGAGAAAGGTCTTCAAGACTCAGACCTCAGTTATATATTAAAAGAATTTAATCACTTATGTGTTTAGATGAATGCACACTTACATGTAGATATATAACTTAGAAGGTATATAAGCTCTGGAAAACTTTTAATTTTGAGTTGGTCTAAGGAGAATTTCCAGCCTTCTTCCTATAACCAGTTACAGAAATAAAAACTCCTTTTTCTCCCAGTTCATCTGTATCTCATTGTTATTAGAATAATAATGAATAAGCAGCTTATTAGAATAAGCAGCCAGCCTCTCAGTTTGGTCCAGGAACAAGACTATGAGAGGATCTTTGAGTTGTCCAGCCTATGTTTTCTGAGCACACAAAGATACATGCAGTGGCCTTAGCATCCCAAAGGAGCAGGGGTGATTTTTTTGGGAGTTGCCTAGAACTGCCTTGACTTGCATTTTTCTAAGGGGGCTTTCTTGGGCAAGGAAAAGGTATCTCTGCCCCTCTAGTAGACGGAGAGCCTGTGGTGCTCGCTCCTGAACTCAAAGGCCATGACAAGAGGACACTCTGGCCTGGGATCATGGTGAAAGGCATGGGTAAAGTCCAGTGCCAAAGGAGACCTGGCTCATCAGCTGCTCATCTCTCTAAAGGGTCATTTTCAGGTCACCTGTTCTCCATGCTGAGGCTGATGGCTTCTGAGAGACGGGGAGAAGAGCCAAAAGGAGGTGATGGACTTATCAGCTCTGACTCCAAGTGCTCGCTGTGGGTGGGTGACTGAAGAAGCCCCTGTCTCCACTGGACAGGGATGGAAATCCCCGACCCTGAGGTTCAGGGTCTGTAGAATAATGAAGCTGACATCAACTGTTCCTTCTGGAGAAGACTCAGTTTCCACCAGTCATTTTGTGTATTCTGACCAGCTCTCAACTAGCCATTTCCAAAGCCACTACTATCATCCTGAGTTTAGCTAGAAAATATGTTGTCATGCCTTCCAGCCCCTGTTGCTCACCATCCTCCTTCAAGACTCTGAATGGGATTATTTAAAGTAATAATGAAAAGCAAAACAGGAAATTCTTATCTGTTTTGGCAGGAAATTCTTTAGCTATGTGGAAGGTTCTGCCCTGGGGGTTTGTGCCCTCCAGGAACTGTTTTGCAATGATTTATGGTCCAAGATGGCGCCAGCCCTTCCTTGGCCCACAGGGTGAGAGAGGGAGGTATATGCTGGACCCTGGGAAGCAGGATTTGCATTATCTTGAAATGTACATTTCTATTGATAACATATTCATTGTCTCCACTCATAAGTTATGGTCCTGTTTTTGTCTTGTCCTGGAATAGGGAGTAGCAAATTCAGGCGAAGTTAAGATGCTCCATTTCAGGTTTGAAAAGCTTCATTCTTTAGAATGCATTACTTTATGTGAAATCCTAGGTAACAGAACGTAGAGGAGAAGCTGTTGTGATAGACACTTTATGTAGGTCATGTTACGTTCTCTCACTACAGATATTATTTTCTCCATCTCACAAATGTGGAAACTGAAGTTCACTGATGTTAAGCAACCGGGTCAAAATCACATAAGGACTAAAGGGTGGAGCTGAGAGGAAATGTGTTTTTTTGTTTTTTGTTTTTTTTAAATTATACTTTATGTTCTAGGGTACATGTGCACAGCGTGCAGGTTTGTATTTAGGAAATGTGTTTTCAATAGACTCTGAGTGACCCTGAGGCCCAGGCCAGGCCAGCTTTGCTCCCCACTGTGTCCCCAACACCGGGCAGAGTGCATGGAATATAGCAGGCACTTGAGAAACAGACTCTGGATGAAAGGATGAAAGTGTGGGATCTGTTGGCTGCAGTGTCCTGTGGCTAGGCCTCCTTGCTCCTGTTCCCATGCGGTCTTCTGATTATTTCTAGTGTTCACCATACCGGAGATGACAAATTTCACAAAAATGCTGAGGGACTGACTGTTGGGTGTCACTGAGAGCTAGTCTCTCTCTTTCTCTCTGTCTCTCTCTTTCTAATTACCTATTGAGAGTTACATCCTTTTATTGGTTCCACAACTTCGGGCTTTCATCTCCCATTCCTTTTTATAATATTCCTAGCCGGGCGTGGTGGCTCACGTCTGTAATCTCAGCACTTTGGGAGGCCGAGGCAGGTGGATTGCCTGAGGTCAGGAGTTCGAGACCAGCCTGGCCAACATAGTGAAACCCCGTCTCTACTAAAAATACAAAAAAAAAAAAAAAAAGCTGTAATCCCAACTACTAGGGAGGCTGAGGCAGGAGAATCACTTGAACCCTGGAGATGGAGGTTGCAGTGAGCTGAGATAGCACCATTGCACTCCAGCCTGGGTAACAGGAGTGAAATTCCATCTCAAAAAAAAAAAAAATTCCTTATTTTGGAATCTGCATTAGAACAAAGCTGGTTCTGAAAGTGCTCAGAAGCCCACCTGCAGCTGAGGCTCAAGGGCCGATCTGTGTTGGAGCTGGTTCCTCCACAAACCCTCCTTCCTCCCTCATTTTCTTGACAATGTCTTGCTTAGGAGTCAGAAGACCTAGGTTCCAATAACAGGGCTGTCATTAACTGGCAGGCACTTGTACTTCTGACCCGGTTTCTTCATCTTTATTTTGTTTGGCTGGCAAAAGATTTTGTCTGTAGCTGATTTTTGAATGCCTTTATCTACCAGGGCAAGCGATCTCCTGTTCACTACCAGTCCAGTGTGGCTTGTTGGCTTAGAGCCATCTACTTCACATGTTTCCATTTGAGTTTGAATCGTCAGACAAAATGGTTCAAGTGTCCTCTTCTGGTGCCAACAACCCCTGTGTATATGATTCTAGGATGCTTACCATGCCCCTTCACCCTGGCCTTTGCTTCCTATTCGAGAGGTTTTTCACTGGTGATGGTGTTTTCTCCATTGTCAAGCCTCCTTTATGGCTGGTGCTTCCTACCTGGTGACCTGACATGTTGCCTCTCTTCGTGTCCACTGACTGAGTCACTTCAAATTTCCACCACCATGGGCTCTTGAACTTGTGACTGCTTGGCCTGGTTTTTATAACTACATTGTTAGCACTGACTGATGTTAAGGTTCTCCAAGGGTCTGACTGATCTGAGCAATCCCGTATTCATTCATTCATTTATTCATCCATCCAACAAATATTTATGTTAACTCATTATTAACTTGCAGGGCCTCATGCTGTTGCCCAGGCTGGAGTGCAGTGGCATGACCACAGCATATTGTAACCTCAGTCTTCTGGGCTCAAACCATCCTCTCACCTCACCCTCCTGTGTAGCTGGAAATGCAGGTATTGCTATTTTTTAAAATTTTGTAAAGATAGGATCTTGCTATGTTGTCCAGGCTAGTCTCAAACTCCTGGCCTCAAGCTGTCCTCCCACCTTGGCCTCCCAAAGTGCTAGTTGTGAGCCACTTTACCCCACCTCATTGTTACTTTTGGTGCTGCTAACTTACTTACAGAATGGACATAAGAATTCTTAGAATGGGCCTGAGAATTGACAGTCTGTTTTTATTTAGCCCTTCTAATTTGATAAGTAGGCTAACACTTGGAGATACACATTATATATCTGTCATAATGTTACCAGTGGGTCTTTGTTCTTAGAGCTCCCAAGACGGCAGCAAGCCTTTTGTTCTCTGACCTGGGGTTCTTGGCCTCACGGGTTCCAAGGAATGGAACCTTGGGCCATGCAGTGAGTGTTATAGCTCTATTAGAAGCCGTGGGTCACGGAAGAGAACTGTGGAACCCAGCGACTAGTGTTCAGCTCGATTAGGACAAACCTGGGCACTTAGCCGCACAGGAACAATGGCGAGTCTAGCCTGATCAGGAGCGGCAGTGGGTGCCCTACTGGATCAGAAGCACAGCGGACACCCTGCTGGATTTGGAGGGGTGGAAGTTAGCGGCGGGTCTGCGAGGGTGGCCATCTGCAGTGGTGGATGGCGAGCGAAAGCTCAGCTTGAGCCGGAACAAACACAGACCAGAATAGTGTGCAGCCGCAAGATTTAATAGAGTGAAAACAGAGTTCTCATACAACGGGAGGAGACCCAAAGGGGGTTGCCACCACCGGCTCGAATGCCTGGGTTTATACATCCTGATCATTGTCCCTCCCCCTGTGCTCTCAGGGGATAGATGATTGACTATTTCTTTACCTCCTGCTTTTAGCCTAACTGGTATTTTAGTGAGCTCTCTTTGCTACCTGATTGGCCGGGTGTGAGCTGAGTTACAAGCCCCGTATTTAAAGGTGGGTGTGGTCACCTTCCCCAGCTAAGCTTAGGAATTCTTAGTCGGCCTAGGAAAACCAGCTAGTCCTGTCTCTCAGTAGTCCATTTGGCTTGCTATAACAAAATACCATAGACTGGATGGCTTATAAATAACATAAATTTATTTCTCACATTTCTGGAGACTGGGTAGTCCAAGACAGTCCAAGACACTGGCATATTCAGTGCCTGGCGAAGGCTCCTTTCCTGGCTCATAGTCCTCACATGGTGGAAGGTGCCAGGCAGCTCTCCGGGCCTCTGTTACAAGAACACCAATCCCATTAGTGAGGGCTCCACCCTTACGGCCTAATCACCTCCCAAAGGCCCCACCTCCTAATACCATCACATTGGTGGTTAGGTTTCAACATATAAATCTGGGGGGACAGAAACATTCAGATCGCAACAATGCCCATTTTATAGATGAGGGAATGGAGATTCAGAGTTCTCCAGTTACCTACTCAGGGTCACGGGGCTAATAGCAGCAGTGCCAGGAGCCAACCACTGGTCCTCTGATTTTATCTTTTCAAGATGCCTGTTTGTTTCTACCTCCTTACTGAAAGGGGCGAGGCATTTTAGGTTTGGAGAATTTCCTAAACTCTGAGAAAAGATGTACTAAAAAGAAATTGTGTGCCTCAACACTTCTCCTGAGAAATCACTGTTACAAAAAGTGGCTCCAGGATGGGGGGAGGCTGGGTAGGATGAGGCGTCAAAGGGATTTGAGAATATGGGCTCTACTGGGAAGTGGCTGGGTGGGAGGGGATGTTATAAATAAAGTTTTGGTGCCACAAAAGAAATAGCACTCGAATACAAAATTCTCTTTTTAATTCTCAGCAAGGCAAGTTACTTCTATAGAAGGGTGCACCCTTACAGATGGCGCAATGGTGAGTGTACACTTGGACAAGGGAGGGGAAGGGGTTCTTATCCCTGACACACGTGGCCCCTGTTGCTGTGTCGTTCCCCTATTGGCTAGGGTTAGACCACACAGGCTAAACTAATTCTGATTGGCTAATTTAAAGACAGTGACAGGGTGAGTGGTTTGGCAGGAAAAATGGTTATGACAGAGCAGGTAATCAGAACAAGTCAGGGTGGAGCAGGTAATCGGAATGAGTCAGGGTGCAGCAGGTAATCGAAAAAGGTTGCTTTACAAGGAAGTTAAGTTTAAAAGTAGAAGGCAAAGAATTAAACATACTGACATATTGATTCTTTGAAAATAAATTTAGAACTCACATCTAACAGGGAGAAAGATGGGGCACACAATGGCACATACTGCAGACATGAGTGCTTCCTCCCAAGGCCTGGGGAGCCCTCTTGAGGTCTTGAGGTTTTAGAAAAGCGCATTGTCAGGAGCTGGCAGCCAACTGTGAATTGGTGGTAATGAATGTACTAACACTGTTACCTGTTAGGAAGAGTAAGAAACACAGTTAGTAGATGCTTGGGAGGACCTTGGAGGAGAGGCAAGTTCTGGGAATTTCTGTGAGTAGGCTCTAGGGGATTTTGTAGCATCTAGGAAAGTGTTTTGAGCCAAAGCAGAAGACCAGCCTGTGGCTTTGGCTTTACAAACTATTTGTCAGGGCTGAGGTCTAACAGAGTGACAGTCTGACCTAAGCTGGAGGACAGAGAGCTGAAGGTCAGTGATCAGAAGGCTCTACACAGCAGAGAGAGACCAAGAGTTTAATCTTGCACCAAGCTAATTGAGCTACTGAGAATGTATTTCTGTGATTTATAAACCTATCTGTCCTTTGCGTGCCAAGATATTACTTCTCAGTGTCATAAAAATTGGTGTATAAAAATATCTGTCTTCCTTTCCCAGGTTAACCTTTCTACCTTCTCCAGGATCCTGTAATTATCTCACTCCATCCTCTCCCTGTCCCCTTTGTGTTTTGTAGCGATGACTCACTCATTGCAGTTTGCCTGGGACTTTACCGGTTTAAGTGTCGCCGGAAAGGGGTTCCGATCCAGACCCCAAGAGAGGGTTCTTGGATCTCGTGCAAGAAAGAATTCAGGGCAAGTCCTCAGTGCAAAGTGAAAGCGAGTTTATTAAGAAATTAAAGGAATAAAATAATGACTACTCCATAGACAGAGCAGGCCCAAGGGCTGCTGGTTGCTCATTTTCACAGTTATTTTTTGATGATATGCTAAACAATGGGTGGACTATTCATGCTTCCCATTTTTAGACCACATAGGACAACTTACTGACGTCGCCATGGCATTTGTGAACTGTCATGACACTGGCAGGAGTGTAGCAGTGAGGACAACCAGAGGTCACTCTGATCACCATCTTGGTTTTGGTGGGTTTTGGCTGGCTCCTTTACCGCAAGCTGTTTTATCAGCAAGGTCTTTATGACCTGTATTTTGTGCTGACCTCCTATCTCATCCTGTGACTTAGAATGCCTTCACTGTCTGGGAATGCAGCCCAGTAGGTTTCAGCCTGATTTTACCCAGCTCCTATTTAACATGGAGTTGCTCTGGTTCACACGCCTCTGACACAAGCACTGAAAGTCTCATGACCCAGGAAACCCCCAATATGAGCAAACTAGGACAGCTGGTCACCTTAAAGGTCTTTTCCTCCACCACTCCTTCTTAACCTGTGAACATTCCCATGTCACCTCTTTGTTAACCAATTCTGCTTCCCTTGAGCTCCTATTCATTCTTTTTCTTCTATGGACTCCTAAACTTCTTCCAAATATAGTCCATGCTCTCACTATGTCCTTCACCTTCTAGAGGACTCCTGAACCTTCTCCTGTCAAACTTCTCTTGCCCTCAATCTTGATAAGGGTTCCATTGCATTTAGCACCACTGGGTTCTGGGACCACATTTTCTCCTTCCATCTCTAAAGCTGCTATTTCTCTGTCTCCGATCTAGGGAGTAAACCTGCCTGTGCTATCTCTGTCCATTTGGGACACCCCTCAAGGTCCAGGTCTTGGGCCTGTGCTTTCACTGATTTTTTCCTGTAGCAAAAGCCTACAAGAGTCAGGTGGCAATGCATCCTGTTAGGCAGCTAGAATAGACATGGAGTGAACCAGATAGTATGTGCTCCAACTAAAGAGGTTTTACTTTAACAGGTTTTTAAAAGAGTTGGCCACCCTTGGTTTGAGTGCACAACTTTTGAGGTATAGCTGGAATCTGAAGTAAATTTTCAGGAGGACACATGATCTAACCTGGGAAAGGAGTATTTCCACTGAAGGGCACAGTGGTAAATCTGGCTATACCTTATGCAAGAATTCACTATTCAACTTTTGGAAATACCCAATTTTTGACTTGGGAGAAGTCTTCTTGGCCTTACGTTGGGTTGAGAAGGATCTTCTCCTCACCCGATTTTGTGCGACCTTTAGGTGATCAACAAGTTCCTAATCACATAGGTCATCACAGAGCAGTTATGACCTTGATGGGAACAGATAAGAACCAACTAGTAAAGTCCTGGCAACATCATTAATGTGGGGAAAAAAAAATCTTCTAGCTGATGAAAATCTTTTCACTCATCACAGATTCATTCATCTTTCCATTGCAATTAAGGGGCAGAGTGTGGCATGATAGTGAGCGCGTGATGACAAGCAACTAATGAACAGATAGATCACACATAATTTCAGACACAAACGAGGTCAACAGCTTGAATATTTAAGCTGTTTTTAGTATTCAGTGTCACATGTCTAGAAAGGACTGTGAAGAATAATTTGTTTATTCTTCTAGTCTCTGGTGGAGTTGCATGTAAGAAATCTTGTATTTTATATATTCAAAATTTTTATTATTTCCCTAAAGATTTTGTGCCCTTGGCTCCTTTTTTTAAAACAAATTTCTTGGGTGGATAACCTGAGGTCGGGAGTTCAAGACCAGCTTGACCAATATGGAGAAGCCCTATCTCTACTAAAAATAGAAAATTAGCTAGGCCTGGTAGTGCATGCCTGTAATTCCAGCTATTTGGGAGGCCAAGGCAGGAGAATCACTTGAACCCGGGAGGCAGAGGTTGCAGTGAGCCAAGATTGCACCACTGCACTCCAGCCTGGGCAACAAGAGTGAAACTCCATCTCAAAAAAACAAAACAAAACAAAACAAAAAAAAAACAATTTCTTCCTTCCCTTCTTTAGCATTTTTTTGAGGCATGTTTTATAGGCTTTAGAGTTGAATATAAAGTCAGTAAAACATACATCCCTATCCTTAAAAAGTCTTCATTAGAGATGAAAGAACAAGATATACACAAGAGCAACAACTCTCGAAAAGACTTCTTATTGCTAATCCTAGACCTGCCATTTACTGGATGGCAACCTTGGGCAAGTAACTTCATCTCTTGCACCTCATCTCAGCTTTACCCTTTAAGTTTCTTTTCTGTAAAATGGGAGTTATAATAATAGTGCTGACTTTAGAGGGTTGTTCTGGTGTCCAAATGAAGTGCATGTGAAGGACTTCACCTTATATTAAGTATCTTAACAACCATGATAGCAATCATTAAAATTCTTGGTGATATTACCTTTATTTTATAGGTTAAAAAATACCTGATATTTAATCAACCAAGGGCTGACTACGGATGGTAGATTTGCGGCTTCCAAATCTAGACTGTTCTGATTTTTTTTTTTTTTTTTTTTTTTTTTTTGAGACGGGAGTCTCGCCTCTGTCGCCCAGGCTGGAGATGCAGTGGGCCCGCGATCGCAGCTCACTGCAAGCTCCGCCCACCCAGGTTTACGCCATTCTCCTGCCTCAGCCTCCCGGTGCTGGGACTACAGGGCACGGCGCCCGCGCACCTCACCCGCTTAGCTTTTTGCTATTTTTTTAGTAGAGACGGGGTCGTTCACCGTGTTTGGTGGACGCCACCGCCTCGCACCTTGTTTCACCGGTGTTAGGCCAGGATGGTCTCGATCTCGCTGACCTCGGTGATCCGCCGTGTCTCGGCCTCCCAAAGCTGCTGGGATTACAGGCTTGAGCCCAGCCGCCCCGGACCGCCTAGGAGCCTCCTGACTTTATAAAATAACATTTTGCTTGCTGGATGATTGCTACCTGCTGGACACAAGAGGTTTCTCGGCTGTGGCTGATGGTGTTGTCTCCATTGCTCAACCCCGTCGTATGGCCTGGTGCCTTCATAGGGCCTGGGTGGTCCCGACGACTTTGGCCTCTCCTTCAGGGGCCCACTGATGAGTCACTTCAAATTTCCACCACCGTGGGCTCTTGATCTTGTGACTGCTTGGCCTGGTTTTATAACCACATTGTTAGCACTGACTGATGTTAAGGTTCTCCACAGGTCTGACTGATCTGAGCAATCCCACATTCATTCATTCATTCATTTATTCATCCATCCAACAAATATTTATGTTAACTCATTTTTAACTCGGAGGGCCTCACGCTGTTGCCCAGGCTGGAGTGCTGTGGCATGATCACAGCACACTGTAACCTCAGACTTCTGGGCTCAAACAGTCTCTCATCTCACCCTCCCGTGTAGCTGAAACTGGGCTCAAACAATCCTCTCACCTCACCCTCCCGGGTAGCTGGAATGTGTTGAAAGAAACCTCTCAAACTGATGGTGTAATGTTGTCCCAGTAATACCAAGAGTTCAGGAAAGCAAAATAGAAGGTTTCAGTATTCAAGGAGGTACATTTCACCATGCTCTGGAGTAAGTGATGGTAACAGAAGTTGAGGTTTTGTGAGGTCTCTGGGTGTCCATTAAGCATAGGGGAGCCCCATGTGAACTGTTGACATCAGGCACACTCTTGCCTTTCAAGGGTTGTCTTTGTTGCCATTTGCATGACTCAGCTTCAGCAGGCAGAGGGGACTTGGGGTGTTGGGAAGGTTGGAGGACTCTCCCGTGGTTGCAAGGCCAAATCTCAGACTCACCAGCTCTGGTGTGTGACCAGCACAGCTGGGCAAGGCTGGAGGCTTCTTAGGTTGCTGCTCTTAGGACTCCACTTGCTGGGCCTGTGCTGACACATCCAGCGCCAAACACTAGCAGATCGCCTATGATTAGTCTAGGCAGTTGGGAGGAAACGACAGGAATAGGAAACATAAGGTTGCCCTCTGTTAGCTTACAGCCTTGTTGGCAGACGAAAGAAAGACACTTGAACCCTTAATAAGCGCTCAGTTGCATGTTATTTGGTGTTGCATTGGTGGGTACTATCAAGTTCCGGAAAGGGAGAGGTCACTGTGGACTTGTGACAGGGCTGAAAAGAGGGGAATGTTCTACCAATCAGAGTGGGCTCGTGTCCTGCCTACCTTCTGCTGGAGGTTGTTGGCAGGCAGCATCAGGAGGAAAGGGGATAGTGCCATGCCTTCGCCCAAGCACTGCAAAGGGGTGAAAGGGAGGAAGGCAATCGTAATGTATTGAGCACTTCGTCTATGCTAGGTCCATTACAGACATTGTTTCACTTTATTCTCATGTGAACCCTGTGACAGTGGGTTTAACTGCCTGTATTTTACAGATGCGGTTCAAAGAAGGGTTCAATAACCTGCCCAGGCGATATGCTGCAGAGGCACTGGTAATGGGCTTGGTGGCCTTGAGAGAGGACTGTTTAATAATATGCAAACATTGTCCCGGAATCTTTGAATTGCTCCAATAGAGGCACTTTTCAATGTCTTCTTTCCAAAGCTGGAATTGCTCAATAGAAACAGGATAGGAAGGTTGTGGTAAGGTGTGATTTGCAAAGTCGTTCTCAGATGCTCTTTAAAACTGTTGCACTGCTAAAGAAATGGAACAAAAACAGTTAACACATAAGCAAGCACACACACAAAGGCACATAGCTTCTCTCTCTCTCTCTCTCACACACACACACACGCTTGTGGATGCTGAAGCCCTGTAGACACTGCAGTGTTCCCAATACTTTGGCCAAAAAAAAAGCTGGATTAGGGCCAGAAACTACAATAACTGAAATAACTTTGTATGAAACCACTGCAGGCAGCGGGAAGAGTCAGAGGAAGGGCACTGGAGAGATTATTTTGCTTTTTATCCTGGCTTAATTAATGCTCACAGTGATGGGAGGGGGGACTGAAACTGATCATCTTTCCCTCATCACAAATATGCCCTTTTTATCTTAAAAAAAAGTGACTGTGGTTTGGGCCACATGAATGATACATTTGACTTTCAAGGGAAATTTTATTTTTGCATTGGAAGAAAATTAAGGTGTTCATTAAAAAAGCAAAAACAACAACAAAAAACTTATCTAAAGAGTTGCATTTCCTGAACTTCGAAGAAAAAAAAATCTTTCCCTTCTCGTGACTTATCTCCCTTTCTTTCCACAATAAGTCGTCCTGGGCTATTTTTTTCCATATATGGATTGAATGAGACCAACAACAAAGGGAAATGGTAGGACATCATGATCTAAAAACTTACCCATGATGGAAGGTAGTCTCAACAAGAGAACTGACATGGGGTGCGAGAAGGGGCTCACAGGACAAGGAAACCAAGTGCTCCCCAGATGAGCAGATAATTAATCAAATAATCAGGCCCCAAACCCCAGGTCAAAACACAAAACTCTCACCATAATATCCAGCAGTCATTGATTTTGTTATTTTTTAATTTTATTTTGATGGGAAAGAAGGAGCCAGAGTACTCAACTCCAGTGACCCAGAGCTCATACCAGACCGTATTTCCTTTACTGCTACATATAGATATTGAAGTCCACCTGTACAGACAGAGAAGACCATGATGTCTTTCTTTTTTAAATTAATAAACATAATTTTAAAAAGTTTTTTTTTTTGAGACTGAGTCTTGCTGTTGTCAGCCTAGGCTGGAGTGCAATGGCACGATTTCAGCTCACTGCAACCTATGCCTCCTGGGTTCCAGCCATTCTCCTGCCCCAGCCTCCTGAGTAGCTGAGATTACAGCATGTCACCATGCCTGGCTAATTTTTTGCATTTTTAGTGGAGATGGAGTTTCACTATGTTGGCCAGGCTGGTCTGGAATTCGTGACCTCAGGTGATCCACCTGCCTCGGCCTCCCAAAGCGCTGGGATTACAGGCGTGAACCACCGTGCCTGGCCAAGAAACATTAATTTTTAAAGCAATTTTAGGTTCACAGCAAAGTTGAACAGAAAGCACAGGGAGTTCCCATATATCCCTTGTACCCCACCCCACACAACTTTCCTCATTATCAACATCCCACTCCAGAAAGTACATTTGTTACAATAGAATCTACACTGACACATCATTGTCACCTGAAGCCATAGTTTACACTGGGGTTCACTCTTAGTGTTGTACATTCTATGGGTTTTGACAAATAATGATGACTCTAACTGCTTTTCAGGTGCAATTCTTTGTGCACGTTTCAAAGGCATAGTATTAGAGGGACTAGACAGTCACTGCTGGAAGATACTGCATCCAGAAGTAATTGGTCCAAACATGTGAGTGGCCAGGGACAGTCACAAGGAGACAGAACTTCATCAGTGAGTGTCTGAGATTTGGGGGCACATGTTCAGGCCCCAGATCCTGAGGTCTTGTAGCCTAGGCCATACACAATCAGGAACAGACTTCCAAAGGCATATTCTATGAGGGGTGTTGCTTACAAACTCCGACCACTAGGATCCTCACCACGAAGACCAATTGGAATTCACTATGGCCAGGTTGTTATTCGTTTAAAAGTATCTTCAGATAATTCTTTTTCCCAAGACCTTTCAAAGATGGTAAAGATGATTGAGAATACGGAATAAGATCTTCGTGGTTTACTAAACTATTAACAATTTATAGCACGTATTTATGTATATAACAAACTAGATATAAGACACAATATAGGCTTGATATTAAATTTGACTCCTCTTCACTGAGGAACTGGTGAAACCGTAATCTTAAGGTGAATGCGCCTCAGTTTCCGGGGTCTGTGCCAGGAAAGACACTGACAACTGGTCATGGAAACCGCACTGCTCTCCGACTCCTATCACCAGCAGTGTTCCAGGCCTGCTGCCAACCCGTGGTCGCTTTGATTTTGAAAGCAGCTGTGGGTATCCTGACCCCCTCAGGTCTGTTGTTGTCATCGTTCTTTGTCATCCACTGATCTTTGTGTCCTACAAGTCTTTAATTGAAAATATCTCATCCTTATCATTGGGGCTTTTAGATTGACTATTAGAAAGTCTCAGTTTTTATATGCAGTTGTTCTGGGCTGCTGCTTACGGGCAGTATCTTCATCAATTTCATTTCTAAGGAAGTCCCTCCCTTGAATGCTCACTTTATATAAAGCTGGGGCTGGAGCTGCACTCCAGGAAAGGATGCCTTCTGTCTCTCTGAGCTGTGGCATGTCCTATAACAGGAGAGATTTGCTTTTCTAAGAAAATAAGAAACTACAGATGGAACAGTCTGAGCAATGGTATCATTCTGCACAGACTGAGCCCTGTGGTCCTTCTCATCATTCTGTAAGAACGACCCTCTGGCTGGAGCTGTCGAAGGGGTAACTTTGGGGCCATGTTCACAGGAGAAGTCCTGCACATTCCATGGCTCCATCTCCTCCCAGTGATTCAAAGTGGCCTGCCAAGGATCTGGTGCCATGTGGTACGTATTTTCTAGCAAGGCCACTGCACCTATTCACATGGCCAGCTAAGTAATCCCCAGTAGGCCATCCTCTGATTGGATTCGTCATCAAGCAATTGATTGTTCATTAATGCCCACAAGTATTTATTGAGCATAGACACTGTTGTAGGTCATGTTCCCTGAGAAGCAGACTCTGAGATGGAGTTCATCATGCAAAACGTTTACTAGAGAGTGCCTTTGGTTTTATACTTGGAAAGGGGAAGGAAGAGAAGCAAGATTGGGCAGAGGGAAGAGTTGGGCTCTAATGCAGTCACAAAGGCTCAGCTGACCCCATAAGGAGTTCTGAAGTTGGGATGTCCCTTCAGAACTGTTCCAGGTTGGGGCAAGGGGACCAGACCTTCATATGCCCTCATTGACCAGTCACTGGGTACAGCTGCCCCTGGGAAGGGCGTGTAACATAAGCAGTGGGGAGGCAGATCTTTGCAGGTGAGGGAAATTTCTGGAGATAGCTTGAAGTGGAGCAGCTGGATAAATAAGTCCTTTACTCCTGATAGGGGACCTGGGGAAGTAGTAAGGTATGTACTGCTCTGTGCAAAGCATATTCTGTGCCCATAACAAGCTAATTATCTAGATAGGTGGAATTAAACAAGTGTGCAAGTGACAGTGCTATAAGGTGGCATCAGGCAGGTGGCATTTCCAAAGCTCTAGGGGTTTGCAGATGGCAGGGATGGTGGGAGTGGGGTGTCACATTTGCTTGAAGGAGATATTTGCACTGGGTTTTGGAGAATCCTAGCTTGAGGATTTTTGTCATTTTCTAGTCATTAGCCTGATTGAAACCCTTGGTGCATAAAGAGGACTTCTTTTACACAGACCACTAAACCAGGATTCCAAACTAGACATTAAGTAAATCCCCGGGCTGAGGAGTAACATCTGGTCAAGAGCTGTATAGCTCAGAGTTAGTTTTCTTGTTTTCTCTTCATCTCAAGAAATTCCAGGAAATGTCGCTGAAGAGTTCAAGGCTATCATTATCTCAGGCCTCAGTTCCTGTGGCTCTTGGATGCACCAGGGTATCGAGAGGATAAGCTGCAGCTGCTTGAGGCTGGAATGGTTACCCTGCGCAGGGCAAGAAGCACCAGCTGAGTTCCTTTCAGTGAGTTATATCTTTTCATTCCATTGCATATTCCTGAAGACTAGGCTTTTCTAGAATGAGGGGAATTGCCTTGTATGGCCAAGAAAGCTGTGGAGACATTTAGGAAGCAGAGATGAATTCCGCATCTAAGCAGGTGCCCACATGGTGTCAGGTCCATACACCTGCCTGACACTCCTCTCTTGCTGCTTTCCTTGCCAGACTAACAGGAACTCCTCTCACTGGGCTTAGGAGGTTCCTGTTAGACTCATATCTGCAGCATCTGACCCCACGGTTACACATACAGCCTCTTGATTCCTCAGATCAGCCAGCTGTTCCATAGCAAAACTCAGCCCTGTAGGATGGAGCTGACATGGGTGATGGGAATGGAGAGAGTGTGTGTGAGAGAGGGAGAGACAGAGACAGAGACAGAAAGAGAGAGAAAGAGAGAGAGACTGTGTGTGTGTGTGTGCCTGCGCACACGCGCGCATGTGCACGTATGCATGCATTAGTGGCCTGGAGAGGACAGAATTGGCCAGTCAGGGGGAGGGGTGATCCTCTGGCATCCTGAGCTGGGCCTGGATGGGCAGGAGAACAGGAGGGGGTGGCCTGTGAGAAAGGAAACCTGGACTGAAGTCAGATTTCACCAATGTTATCATGATGCCACTAAGCTTGAGATCCTTTCAAAGGTGAACCAAATCCTAGTTCTGGCCTGTGATGGGACTGAGATGCAGTGATGGGTCCCCTCCTTTCCATAATGATCTTGCATTTGCCACTGCCTTAGCTCCTTGTCTTCAAGGAGGTTTAAGAAATGCTATAAAAAACCACTGGCTGTCAGAAAAGGAACTTTACAACTTAGTGCGATCCTGACACTTTGCAAATGAAGAGAAACATTTGCATTTAGAGTAATGCGTTCAACACACTGGAGGATCTGCTATCAGCCTTGGAGTTCTCAGGTGGTCTGCATTGTAACTAGACTGTCATGCCATGTTATACCTAAACCCACCCTAGTGAGTGCCCCTTGAGTGTCCATGGCCCCTGTCAGCACCAGATCATGATGGCTGGGAAGCCAGGCAGGGACTTTGGGATATGCATTTACCTAGGTGGCAGTGGCCACAGTAGGCTAGGGCTGCAGGTTCCCCACAGGTCATCTCCAGGTCCCTGGGCACCTTTCAGATATTCAACACTGTAAGCACTGCTGCACCCAGATCCTTGGCAGGATCCCCCAACTCCACATCTCTTCTAGTCTCTTTTTCCTTTGTGCTTTTACAGGGCTTCTTTCCTTCCTTCCCATGTATAGGATTCTCACCTCTTCCCTGAAGCATGCCTCTTCTAGCACATGGCAACAAAACTCTCTCATGTACAGTGTTTACATTGTTGGTGAACTTTCCCATCTCCTATTTGCCTCATATCTCCAAATGTCTGAAGTGACCCCACTTGGGGAGAGAATAAACAGAGGCACAGAGAGGCCCCATGGCTTGTTCTGATGGAGGAACTCAGTCACCAGATGCCCGTGCCCCTGCTGCACCGGTCTCTCTGTGTGGAGTTTTTCTGTGCTGACCTGCCCTCAGGTCATGGCTGCCACCCACTACATTTCAGTGATGCGCCCTGGGGTGGGGAAGGGTACCCTACACTTCATGAAATTCTAAGGGAAGGACATAGAACTGCTGCTTCTGACATGTCCTTATTTTATAGCCTCAACTATCTTACTTGCACATATTCATCCCAATTAATTCTTAGGAAGGGATTCTTGCTTTGAAAATTCCCCCGCTGCATTCTTTCTGAAACCTTGCCACGTCCTCTTCTATCTTCAATTATCTTGCAAAAATCACCTCTGTGTAGCATCCCAACCTGACCAAACACACATAGAGATGCACACACACACACACACACACACACACACACACACACACCCCACCCTCCATGAAGCCTCTCCTGCTGCAGCCCAGGTCCCCTCTGTGCAATCTGTACATAGCAGCAGTGCTCAGGCACCATACGTAGGTGAGCAAACACAAAGTGGTAGATGGTTGCTTATGGTGCTGTCTACCAGTGTTGCCATTGTTTCTCCGACCTCACAAGACTTCCAGTTTCGGCCGGGCGCAGTGGCTCAAGCCTGTAATCCCAGCACTTTGGGAGGCCGAGATGGGCGGATCACGAGGTCAGGAGATCGAGACCATCCTGGCTAACACGGTGAAACCCCGTCTCTACTAAAAAATACAAAAAACTAGCCGGGCGAGGTGGCGGGCGCCTGTAGTCCCAGCTACTCGGGAGGCTGAGGCAGGAAAATGGCGTAAACCCGGGAGGCGGAGCTTGCAGTAAGCTGAGATCCGGCCACTGCACTCCAGCCGGGGTGACAGAGCGAGACTCCGTCTCAAAAAAAAAAAAAAAAAAAAAACTTCCAGTTTCTTGAGCAAGTATAAGAAGCTGTGAAGCCAGGGAGCTGCTGTTACAGCTGTATCGCTGCTGGGTCCACCTCTGGCATGATCTGCTACAGCACATTCTCCCACAAGTATATCTGGTTGGCAGTACCTAAAATCACATCCTGAACCTGGCTGCAAGGGAGTCTGGGAATTGTAGTTTTCCTCTTTCCAACCTGGATACCTCCCTGTGTAACCCTAGGCAGGCAAATACCCAGTCAATCCCCAGTACCTGCGTTTCTGCAGAGAGGAGGCAAGTCCTATTAGCATTTGACAGTGTAAGTGGAAAGTTCTCCGACGTAAAAAGTCACATTGAAGGGTGGGGCTAGGATATGGCAGAATAAAACTCAGATACTGAAGGGGTTTATGTGAATCACCCACCCCTTCAGCTTCCAGTGACCTCAGTTTTTTTTTGTTTTGAGACTGAGTTTCGCTCTGTCGCCTGGGCTGGAGTGCAGTGGTGCAATCTTGGCTCACTGCAACCTCCGCCTCTCAGGTTCAAGCGATTCTTCTGCCTCAGCCTCCCGAGGAGCTGGGACTACAGGCATGCACCACCATGCCTGGCTAATTTTTGTATTTTTAGTAAAGATGGGGTTTCACCATATTGGCCAGACTGGTCTTGAGTTCCTGACTCATGGTCCGCCCACCTCGGCCTCTGAAAGTGCTGGGATTACAGGAGTGAGCCACCACACCTGGCCAACCTTGGTTCTTAAGAAGGCAGGAACTTGATTTCCAAAGAACTTTCTTTCCTTTTCACTTGCTCCATGGGCTAAACTATTGAAAGACTTACCAGGTCTGCTAGTATAGGCTATGTCAGGTAACAACTCTATGACTATCAATGGTTTAACAGTGAAATGATGGAGTTTATGTCTTATTCAAGGCATCTGTCCAGTGTAGGTTGGGAAGGGGTTTTAGCATAACCCAGGACTTAGGCTCCATTTTCACACTCACTCCCACACACATTCCTGGAGAGGCAGGAAAAGTAGAACGTGGCAAATTGCACATTTGTCTCTGCAAGGAAGAGACATGTTGCTCACACACCTACTTCATGAGCTAAAGCAAGTCACACAGCTTGCTTACTTCAAAGGGAGGAAAGCACAGTCCTCCCATGAGCCAGAGGACAGGAGAACCGACCTGTGGTAGACAGCACTAATTAGGAGTCTGTGCCCGTGACGTGCCCCCAGTGTCCTCCTCACTCGGCTGGGATAACTGACGTTCTTCCATCACCATTGTTCTTTCCCTCCAGGAACTTAACATTTCAACTTTAAAGATACTGATACAATTTTCACTTGAAAATGGCTTATGAAAAAACAGCATAGTCCCCAGAGGCAAAATTCTAATCGTGCTTTTCCACAAATACTTCAGTGGTTCTCAGTCTGTCTTGATTTAGTGGGCTGAGAATGCTCTGTGTTGTGTTTTATGTAAAAATTCTGCCTGTCTTCCTTAGATTAGGAAGGAAGAAAACAGGCCCAAGAGGTTGGCCCCAGATGGTTTCTCAGTTCCAGTGCCCACCCTGCCACAGGCTTTCTCTGACCACCTTCTCCCCAGTTTGAAGCCATTTTTGACTTTCTTGAGCACCCCCTTTCATGTTCCCTCACCGTATTATCAATGTTGGCGTAAATCCCTTTCCCCCTACTAGGCTCTGAGCTCTTTGATCCATATAGAATAGTCTCTACTCTCAGGTGGAATTGATTGAGTGTTTTTGAATGACTCAAGCAATGAATCTCTATATTCTCCCTCAGGATGTTTTCTGTAAGAGGTGCTCAGCATCTTTTGAGTGAAAGAAAGATGGACGGATGAATGGATGGACAAATTAAATAAAGGATTGAGGCTGTATAGACTCCAGTCAGCATCGCATAGGGAGAATAAACAAGCCTATTCTCTTCAAGTCATTCAGCAGATTCTGATGAGTTAACTCCTAAATACAGGTTTTAGAACCAAATGGAAGTGGGGATGACTCAGGGCAGCCTCTCATCACTCTGCAAACTAAGGCCCATGCCCTGCTATGGTTCAGTGGTGTCATCTGGAAATATTCATGTAAATGAGCACCCCATTTTCCTAAGAGGTGTTTTCTTTTTCCCCCTCTCTTCTTTTCTCCATTTCCTGGATTCCCAACTTCCTACGTAGCCCTTTAGAAATGCAAATATAGGCCTGGCGCAGTGGCTCTCGCCTATGCCTGTAATTCAAGCACTCTGGGAGCCTGAGGTGAGCAGATTACTTGAGGTCAGGAGTTCAAGACCAGCCTGGCCAACATGGTGAAACTCTGTTTTTACTAAAAGTAAACAAACAAACAAAAAAAATATTAGCCAGGCATGGTGGTGGGTACCTGTAGTCCCAGCTACTTGAGAGGGTGAGGCAGAATGGTGTGAACCTGGGGGGTAGAGGTGGCAGTGAGCCGAGATCGTACCACTGCACTCCAGCCTGTGCGACAGAGTGAGACTCTGTCTCAAAAAAAGGGAAATGCAAATATAACCTTTCATCTCCCCTTCATTAGACATTCCCTACAGGGCAAGTTCATCTCTCTGCTCCAAAATAGTCCTCCAGAATTGACTGCCAATTTGTAGACGAAAGCGTGCCCTCCTCGAGCTTTCACCTCCAGGGGTTACCTTGGAATTCCCGCCCTCCAGGGGCTACCTCAGGACTTTCATTCGCCAGGAGGGTATGTCTAAAGTATGCCTACTTGGCCACTTTTACAATCTATTTTTGCCCAGGAAGGCCCGACTCAGCTGTCCAGTTGATAAGGCACCATGCTATCAGGCAGACCCTTGCTCACTTGCTCCCTTACCTTATAAAAGTGTCTGCTTTCTGCCCCAAAGGGGAAGCTGCACATTGAAAGGCAGGATGTTGTGTGCCCCTCCTCCAAGCTAGCTTCAGAATACATTCACTTTATTGGTATCAGACCTCACTCCTGTCCATGGAACTTTGTGTACATTCAGCAACTAACCCGCGTTTTGGTTACATTCGTGTCACACTTCGGTCATGATTTAGCTCTCTGGTACCAGGGGCAGGCTTTGCTTGGTCAGTAGCATAGGGTGTTGCTGTGTTTATTGGATGGATTCCATGGCCCAGACTGAGTAAGGTGGGGGCGAGGAACAACAGCACAAGTGCTCTAGAAATTCCTGTCTGCGGGGCTGACATGGCATGTCTCTGCTTTCCTATTAAATGTTTCCCGGGCTGAGGCATGAGATCTCCCAGGCCCCTGAAACCTGAAAGGGGTCCGGAAGCCAAGGCAGCAAGGCCAGAGGGCACTGCCCGGGAAAGTGACCCACATCTGTCCCCTGAAACATCAGTTCCTCTTTCCAGGGAGATGGGAGTTGTGCAAACATGGAATTCCCACACCTTGCAGATCTCTCTTGGGTGGAGACTTCAAGAAGAGAGGGAAGAGAGGCAGTGTATGGAGAAGGGCAGGAAAGTGACACGTGTGTCCAAGTGGCGGTGAAGAAAGGGGATAACAGACATCTCCCTTTCCTATAAAATAAAAAGATGGGAACTTCACCTACCTCTGCTATTTCCTTCCCATTTCTCCTTCAGCTCAAAGAAAGGTGTGGAGCTGAGAAATGGTCCCTAACCTGCACTCGGCACTCAAGGGTTTTCTCCAGAGCAGGAGAGACCTCTTTGCTTGGCCTTTGTCTGTCCTTCATTTCATGTGAAAGAGAAATGTGTGCTTGCAGAAAGAAGCCCAGGGGCTAGGGGAACATCTTCACTCCAGAGGGTCAGGGAGCTGTGACTCCACCAGCTTCGCCTGGGTTGGTCACTGGGCCTAGAGAAACTCCAGCCCACTAGGAAGCTGGTTGTAGATGCTGGCCGTTGGGTGGCACCAGTGAGCCCTTTCCAGCCCAAGATTCCACCAGGAACCCCAAGTAAGAACCCAGTCCCTCTCCCTCAGCCTCCATTGAATGATGCTCTGTGGCCAGGCAGGTACCAAAGAATAAATGTACTGTATTAACATGAAGACTAATGACAAATGCACTGCAGTAGTAAGCACATCATAGATACATAGAATATTCTCTATATAATCTGAATATGGATATAAAATAAGTTATACTCATTTAGTTTTCCATCACAGTAGGAACATAGCATACAAAGCGACTGGTTCAGTGGCCATGAAGCAAGCCAGGGGAGAGACCATAGAGGAGGATGTAGGGCATTGAGTACAGTGGGGATTTGCCAAGGACACTGCAGAGTCCCTGGCCACCCTCTAGGGAACAAGGCCCCAGACCTCTCAAGTTAGCCTTTTGGGAATGAGCATGAGGTCCCACTTGACAAGAGACAGTGGCTGCATCTGAGCTGGGATGATTCAGGCAACTGGGTGGGAGGCAGAGCAGGGACAGGCACAAACAGCATCCAGCAGGCCAGCCCACTCTCCTGCTGGTGCTGTTGGATGTCTGTGATGCTGGGAATATGGGGCGCAGAGCCAGAAGGCACGGTTTGCTTCTGTGACACGACAGATGGCCAGACTGATAGCCCACCAAGTGCTGGCCAGCTCCTCCCTTGCCAGTCTGTCCTGGGAGGCCTCCGGGGTCCTGCATGCTTTGTTGTTCTCCATAGTTTGTTACTGGGTATCAATGCTGGGATCCTGCACACATCATAGCACAGAGAAGCGTGTGAGGGTCTGAGGCCCTGGCTTTAAATCCTCTCTCCGTCACATGTGACTTCTGTAAGTTTCAGAAGGTCGTCTAAACCGTTCTGAGGCTACTCAGCCTCTTCATCTGCAAAATGGGAAGGCTAATGCATACTCACCTGGGACATCAGTGAGGGCCACATAGAATAATGTATATAAAGTGCCTAACATAGCTCCTGGCACGCAGGAGGGGCTGGGTAAATGTGAGTCAAGTATGAACATCTAAACATCACAGGCCAGGTGAAAAGAAAATCTAACAAAATCTATGGACTAAAACCACCTTGACTGGTTTCCAGGAGACTACAGGACAGTTTCCTCACTCTTTCTATCAATTGTTTTCTCTTTTCTCTCCCACTCTGGGATTCTTTAAAATGAAATACTGGCAGAGTTCAAAGCAAGGTTTGCCAAAGAAGACAGAGGCTTAGATTAGGAAAGAACAGAGCTCCTGGGCCAATGTCTCTAGAAGAGGCTTCCTCTTTCACCTCTCCTCCCTGCAGCTGCCCCCATGCCCTCAGATCTCCTAGCTCCTGAATGGAGTTCTTATTAGGAAGCCAAAGCAGGTATGGGAAGCACAGAAAAAGAAGTGAATTGTCTACTAAAGGAAAAGTCTTTTCCATCTGCTCAGAGCCCACATGTGGAGGCACTGGGGAATCTGGAGGTGGGTGGGCCATCTGTGCGGGCAAGTGAATTGCCTCAGGTCTCATCCCTGGGGAGTGGCCGATGAGGGGGGAAGAGGGATGAAGACTCAGGCTTAGACTCTGGGGCCTGGGAGTGCTCCTGTCCTTCTACTAATCTCGAGAACTTGGAGGTGTGCCCAAACAAGTATCAGCTGCAAACGTGGGCATCATAGTCCTCTCTCACCTACAGATCTATGTCAAGATCTGCGCATGTGTGTGTGCATATGTGTTCGTGTGTGTGTGCATATGTGTTCGTGTGTATGTGTGTGTGTGGGTGTGTAGTCACTGCTCCCATCTCCTCCTCTAACACCTGCCCATCTGAATGTCCCCCCACCCCCATCACTCGGCAACTTTCCTCTTGGATGGGGGCAGGAGGTGGGCAGGCAGCTCGTTGGGCAGCTCGTGCCCCTCCAGCTTGACTTTGATGAGGTGGTTGGCCAGTGCAAACTCCTCATCATCCAGCATGCCATCCTTGTCAATGTCGGCCAGCTTCCAGATCTTTCCCAGCACACTGTTGGGCAGCTTGGAGCGCACCATCTCCTTCTTGGCATTAGCGCCTGTGATCTTGCCATCCACCGGCGACAGGGTGTAGAATATCTCGTCGTACATGGGCTTGTCCCTGGCCACCACCCACTCAGCATCATCGATACCTTCTCCAGCCCCCTCCCCATAGCCATGCCCAAAGGGGCCATGCAGGGTGCCCTCGAACGCTCCACCCTTCACCATCTGGATGGGCCGCTGTGACTCCTCCTGTCGCACTAGCACCATGAGCTGGGCAATGTCGTGGGCCAGCATGTCATCCACTACCTCCAGCAGCTTGGTCTTCAGCGGCTGGAACTTGCTAAAGTCCTGGGCCTGCAGCTGGTCCTGGAAAGAGGAGGAGAGAAGATGAAGATAGGATACAATGAAAGGAGAGCCCTCTACTTGTCACGTGCCTCCTATGAACACCAGAATGTTCATAGCCGATCCCTTTCTACAATGAAAGACATGTAACCTAGAGGCTCAGCTGCTGGACATCACGTGGTAATTGAAGGTATGAGAGAGGAGGGGAATAAAGGCCCACTGGGCTGATGATGGGATTTTTCAGGAGGGAGCAGAAGAGTTGTAGGGTCTGGGGAAGAAAGGGAAATTTAACAAGTATTGGCATGATCTATTTATTTCAATCCCCTTTAATGTCATTCCAGAGAGGAAATCATTATATTTCTCTTTAAGTCAGTTTTGGCTATTGAATCTGTCTCTTGAATGCTGTACCTCTGAGACTGGGTCATGTGGGCCTCTACTTTAATAAGGGTTACACTGTACTTGAAAATCACTGCAAACGCCTGCACTATATTAACTTGGTCACTCCCCCAGCGCCCTTCTGAGGTAGGAAAATCACATTCTATCCCCACTTAGTGAAAACAAAAACAAAAACAAAACAGGACACAGGCTACCAAAACCAAATCATAACAGAAGCCAAAGGTCATCCCCAAATTATGGTGCTTAATCAGGATGCTCATCGGAGTCACCTGAAGATAGTTTTCAAAATACAGTCATGCGCTGCATTACGATGTTTCAGTCAATGAAGGACCACACATACGACGAGGGTCCCAGAAGATAATAAGGGAGCTGGGAAATTCCTGTTGCCTAGTGACATTGTAGCCACTGTACATAACACAACACATTATGTGTTTGTGGTGATGCTGGTGTAAACAAACCCACCACGCTGCCAGTGGTATAAAAATCTAGCACACACATTTACATAGAGTACATAATACCGGATAATGATAACGACTATGTTACCGGTTTATGTAAATATTTACTATACTGTACTTTGTACTGTTATTTTAGAGTGTATTCTTTCTACTTATTTAAAAAAATGGTAACAGTAAAACAACCCCAGGCAGGCCCTTCAGGAGGAATTCCAGAAGAAGGTATTGTTATTATAGAGATGACAGCTCCATGTGTGTTACTGTCTCTGAAGACCTTCCAGTGGGACAAGATGTGGAGGCGAACACAGCGAAACTGATGATGTTGACCCTGTGTAGGCCTAGGCTAGCGTGGGTGTTTGTCTTAGTCTTTAGCATACGCAAAAATAAAAAAGTAAAAAATATTTTTTTTAAATAGAAAAAACTTATAGAAGAAGGATATAAAGAAAATATTTGTGTATGTAACGTATGTTTCAAGCTAATTGTTACTACAAAAGTCAAAAAGTTTGTAGGCCGGGCACGGTGGCTCATGCCTGTAATCCCAGCACTTTGCAAACATTGTACAAACTTCCCAGAAGTTGCAAACATTGTACAGAGGGTAAGTGCTTTGTGCTCAGCACCCACCTCCCTCTGCCCACCTAATGATTGCTACTGTGTATTAAGGGCATATAGTCTGTCTGGCTTTGTGCTAAGGGCTTTGCAAATATTATCTCACTGATGCTCACAACACCTGTATAAGGTATGATTTTGTAGCTTCAGTTTACAGATGAGGAGATGGAGGCTCACAGAGGATCCAGTCAATGTGGTGGTGTGGTTTCCTGCTTGGACCTTTGGACACAGCTCCCAGCTTTTCTTCTTGTGGCCTATGTGAATGCTACACTCAGAAAATGCTGAGACCTCAGTTTCTTCTGTAAAAAGGTAGATGCAAAATGCCTCCCTCTGAGGAGTGCTTTGGGGAAAACCGTAAGAAACCACGTGTGATGGCCACTGGCCCAAGACAGGCACCTGCAATGTGACCCAAAGATGACGAGCTCCCGTGTGCACTTCTGCCTCCCTGAAGCTTGTGTCCCAAGTTGCTCATAAGGGGGACCTCGAATGTAAACTCAAGCACTTTAAAAGCCTGGAGAACCTTGGTCAGGTGACCCATCCCCCTGCACCAGAGATGGTGGGGATGTCAAGCCTGTGGTGGCCGTGACTAGAGAAGGTCATTAATTGGAGGTGTCAGCCCCCCAACATCACGTAACACACCTGCATCACTGGGGCGGTGGGCTCTGTGTTTCTCCCCAGGCCCAGACATGGCCCCTGTTGGGCCAGTGACAGTCCAGCAGGGAGAGAAGATCCAGGGCCACCGCCTTGCCTACAGATTCTGGGCTGGGTTCTCCTTGGGGGGCTCCAAGAGTGGCCTCCTCCATACTCAGACTGCTCAGCCAGCTCTCAGGACACTGTCCCTTGTCTTAGAGCCCCTGACCCTCGCTACCTGCATCCTCTTCAGGTTGGGGAAGTCCCCAGGTGAGATCTGGTGCTCCCGCTCGATCCGGCCATAGATTTCGGCCAGGTTGTTCACCAGCTCCTTCTTCTTGTTGTCCTTCCCGAACACTGAGGGCATCTCCTTCTTCAGAGAGCTGATGATGTAGGCGTGGACCTGACAAACAGGACCAGAGAGAAGCTTTCACGTCAAGACCCTGGATGGTCCCTTCCTTCTAGGATGGCTCTCACACCATTTCTTCCCCTGCATCCCTCCTGCCTCCTCCTGCTCTTACTTCTGAAATACTTTCTACCTCTACCCTCATGCCTCCACGTTGCTTGCAGGGCTGGGCTGTTTTTCCATGTTACTCGGGCAAGGTGAGGCTGTGGGGAGCTACAGTCAAGGCAGGGTGAGGTGGTCATGTTGCTGCTGCCGAAGACAATACCAAGAGCTGACATTTGCTGAGCCTCTCTGAAGGTGCCAGACATTATGATGAGGGCTTTGAGACTCGTTATTTCACTTTATCCTCCAACAACCCCTTCATTTTACAGATGCAGACAGAGGCACAGAGAGACTAAAGGCCTTGCCAAGGCTGGGAATCCCACAGACAGGAAACAATGGAGTCAGTTCCAATCTGGCCATCTGACCTCAGAGCCTGTAACCATGGCTCCCGCACTGTCCTGCCCCTTGGTGTCACACATATGATGCAGTGGCTGCAGGACACTCTCCAGCCCAGCTGCTGAAGGCAGCAACCCTCAACTCCTGCAGCTGACCCTGAACTCTCGGCCCCTGCCCAAGTTGCCCACCTCCCAGGGGGCTGCCTCACCTTGGCCAGCCTGGCCCTTTTGATGAGGTCATTGAGCTTGCGCAGGGCAGCATTTCGGGGCAGACTCTGGATGTCCCTGAATAGGTCCTGTTCCTCAGCCTCAAAGAGCTTCCGGTTGTCAGGGATGAGGAGGGGGTGGGACCAGAAGGAGCCGATGTAGACCCGGATCACCTCTGGGGTGTTCACGATCTTCCCCAAGGACCACATGAGGGCCCCGTACACCCGCATCAGCTGCTGCGTCTCGATCTGGTCAGCTTTGTTCAGCACCACTCGCATCTTGTCCTCATGGTTCTTGAGGGCTTTGATGACTTCTGAGAACTCATCAGAGATGTCCAGTTTGTGGGCATCGAAGAGCAGAATGATGCGGTCAACCCGCTCGGCAAACCACTCAAGGACAGCTGCGAAGTCATACCCTGCCGGCAGAAGGACAATCAGGGGCTGGGGCCTTTGGGGTATAGGGTAGGGGTTTGGAGAAGCAGTCGGGTGTGGTAGAAATAACACAGTCTTGGGAGTCAGATCTAAGTTTAAGTCCTGGCCCCTACACATTTTAACTGTTTGGACTCCAGCAAATTACCCAATGTCTCATAGAATTTTTTTCATCTAAAAATACTATTAAATCCTAAAATAATATAAATACCTAATTAATAGAACTATAAAGGTTAAATACTCTTAGAATCCAGCACTTAGTAGGTGCTCAGTAAATGCTAGTCACTTTTGTTTTTTTGAGACGGAGTCTTACTCTGTCACCCAGGCTGGAGTGCAGTGGCACCGTCTCTGCTCACTGCAACCTCTGCCTCGCGGGTTCAAGCTGTTTTTCTGCCTCAGCCTCCTGAGTAGCTGGGATTACAGGAATGCGCCACCATGCCCATCTAATGTTTATATTTTTAGTAGAGATGGGTTTAATCATGTTAGCCAGGCTGAGTCTTGAATTCCCGCCTGTCTTGGCCTCCCAAAGTGCTGGGATTACAGGTGTGAGCCGCCGCTCCCAGCCAGCTACTGTGCCTGGCCTAGTAACTCTTATTAACCTCATTATTTCCATAAGACACAGCCACTATCCAGCTCCCTTATCCATGCTTGCTGTATTTAGCAGCCTGCTGGAAAAGAAAGTCTGGACACAGAGACTCAGAAATTCTTTCTAAGGTCTGGAAACAATGAAACAGTAAAAAGTAGATACTGATGATGGTTCAGACCATGCCTATCACTGGTCTGGAAGAAATCTGCAATTCTGTCATAAAATATCTTTTCTCACTCAGGCTCTGTCCTTTGTAATCAGCTGCAGCACAAAATTCCCAACTCTTGAAACCACAAGGGGTTTCTTCCTTAGGATGTGACTGGAACTCTGGCCACCTGCACCTTGGTTATCTAGCACTAAGCTGCTTGAGGTCAGACTGGTTCCAGGAGCCCCAAAGAAGTTGTTCTGCTCAATCCGCAGTAACTGTGGATTCAGTAGCAGCTGAAGCAGGAGGGTAGACCAACAGTCTGTCCATTCCCTGACACCCAGAGCCCCAGTAGGTCTTACCTCTGTGTCTCAGGCTCCTCTCACATAAAATAGGAAGACAAGAGATAAGGAAGTGGGCTCAGAGAAGTCAGGTGATTTGTCCAAGGGCACACAGCCCATGAGCAGCAGCAGTGGCCTGAGGATGGAGGTGTCAGGCTTTCCCATTCTGAGTCTGAGCAGGGTTCTCCTTCTCTCCTCCTGCTACTCCCCCATGGCATACCTCTGGCACCAAGGTAGGAGCCCTTTCTTGGCCACTAAAGTGATCAACCACCTTGGCTCCCCATAGCACAAGGGTTCCAAGGCGACACACACTGGGGACCCAAAGCTCATTGTCACCATCCAATGAGAAACCAAATCATTAGGACAAAGCCTGTCCTGCCTTACAGAGGGAGGCTAGAGACCAGGCAAGATCATCAGGCAACTGCCTTGTGAGTGAGTCAGACTTAAGAAGCTCTGACTGTCTGTAACAGGGGTCCTAACTCAGCCTGCATCAGAATCCCCCATAGGGCTTCTTAAAACCCAGATGGTTGGACTCCATCCCCAAAGTTTCTGATTCAGTAGGTCGGGCGCAGAGCATTTCTAACAAGCTCCCAGGAGATTCTGATGCTATTGGTCCAAGGGCCACGCTTTGAATACCACTGGTCCATAAAAATAACAATAGCATTCAAAAGGTGTTCAGCACTGACCTAAGTACTTTATAATCATTAATTCCTTTAATCCTCACGATGACTCTATACAGGGTCATTAGATGCTAATATCAGCCCCACTTCTCTGAGGAGTAACCAGAGATACAAACGGATAAAGGAACTTGTCTAAGGTCACCCAGCTGGTAAGCAATGGGCTGGGGACTCAAGTCCAGGAAGGCGGCCCTGGAGTCAGTGCTATGAACCACTGCACTGAGTTGGTTTTCAAAGGCTATCATTTCAGACTAAGTAGCAGGCTTCTATGGGGTGGGGGATGAGAATGAATGGAGCCAACAGAGCTAGGTTTAAAAGTCTTTCCCCACCCTGTGGCATCTAGTGAACACCCCAGTGGGGTACATATTTAGGACATGTGGAGGCACTGCCACAGGGGGTAGGGGGATGGGATCAACATGGTGGGGAAAACTTGCTGCCCTAAAGCTTCCTGGAGGACCCCTGTAATGTTTTTCTGGGGTCTGTAAGAGAATTCCAACAAAGGAAGGTCAAACCCTCCTTTGGTTACCCGGATGCCGGCACTACTCCATGTTCAACTCCTCTGTCTTTGGTAAATGAAGTGCTTCTAAGCATTCCTGTTCCCATGTGATTTTCTCCAAGATCTGTCAGCTGCTCAATTAATATACATCTCAGCTAACACACAAGTCTTCTTCCCCTGCTCCTGTGGGGGTAGATGAGGCTACGAGGAGCTTAGCAATCAATGGTCCAACTCCCTGATTTACAGATAGGGAAACTGAGGCTCAGGAAGGGGCAGAGCTGGCCCAGTATCTCCAGGTACCACCCTGAGGACAGTCCCTGCTTGGTGCATCATTGAGGGCTTGGTGTGAACTAGATTTTGCCTTCTCTTTCGAAGACAGGTGCCCTGTCTCGGCTCAGAGACAAGGCCCAGGAAACTGCTTCAGAGGCTGCTCTGCCCAGTAGGCAGGGGCACCATCAACCCTCCCTCGGAGATGTTCACACAAACTCTCTGAGGTTAAGTGACTCAGCCAATACCACCCGTGAGACACGACCCCTAGCTCTCCAACTCCAAGTTCAGCGCTTGCTGAGGACAGCAAGATGTTCATGTCATTATCTCATTTCACCCTCATGACACGCTCTGAGGCAGGCAGTGCAAGGAGTATCCTTCTCACTTTCAGGGGAGGAAACTGATGTTCAGAGAGGAGAGAGTCAAACAGCTGGCGAGTGGTGAGGCCAGATGACCCAGCTGTCAGCCATCCTGCCATTCCGCACCTGGCCGCTCCCTGCCTCCCTCTCTCCTTCCCTCCCTGGCACGAGGGCCCAGCCAGCTCCTCACTGGAGCCTGGGAGCCCTTAGCATTCCCACTCCAGGTGAAGCCTGTAGCCTGCACTGCACTATTCCCCTCTTTCCTACATTCCTCTGTCCCTCCTCCCCTCCCCAGGGGTGGCTCCAGCCTATTTTTATCTTCCCTTCAGCACAGCCCATGGCAAGGCTACTGTCACCTCCCAAAGGCAGTCCCTCAGAGCTGTGGGTGGGGAGGGGCAAGAGGGCTAAGAAAATCAGGGCAGCCTGAGCCCCCTGCCCCAACCCCCACCTCTGTAAACAGCTCACAGCAGGAGGGCAGCAGGGCCCCTCCACAACTCCCTGCCAGGCCTCTGGCCTTCTGCTGCTCCTTATTCCCCAATCTGGATTCCAGCTGTGGCAGTGCAGGCCGAAGGAGGAGCTGCTGGGAGGGCTAAGACTGAGCTGCAGCTCCATCTCACCTGTCCAGCAAATCTCAGCCCCAACACATTGGCTCAATGGCTCAGAACAGGCTAAGGCAGCCAGGGCAGCCAGTGTTGAGTCCTATGCTGACAAGGTAATGGAGGTTTATAGAGGGTGAGAGACAGGCCCAAGGCCATGCAATGCTGAGGGTCAGAGCCAAGACTTGAACTTCAAATTCAACTCTTGCACTGTAGTCATGCCTGCACTAGGCTGGGGTAAACAAAGGCACCAGAGAAGCTGCAGAGAAGAGAAGAGGCTCTGTCCCTGCAACTTTGCTGCAATCCCTGGTGACACTAGCGATGTAAGAGAAGGCTGTGTCTGCAAAGGTTGAGGGGCAGCAACACGTCCATGCTGCCAGAACAGGATAGACCCCTGCTCACCCCTGTCCCTGCCCTTGGTCGTCTTGTAGCATCATGCATGCTCCTGTTCTGCTCTTCAGCTCACTGAAATCATCCTCACTGCACCGGGAGCTGGGCAGGGCAAGGGCAGCACCTCACCCTTCTGGGCTTCCCCTGCACCCAGCATGGTGTGTGGCACACAGCAGGTGCACTATCAGTATCTGCTGAACGGAACTGAAATGGGAGCCCTGTTCCACGTTTTGCATCTGGGAGACAGTAAATGAGTAATCTCTGGGCCTCAGTTTTATGCTCGAGGAACCAGTGACTCAGTCATAGGGTTATTGTGAGGATCTAAACAAATCAGAGGATGCAGGTGAAACTGCCGAGCTGTGACCTTGGCTGTTCTTACTGCCCTGCTGTTTTTTATAAAGCACTCCTTCTAAGCCCTAGTTTCTATGAGATGGGATGTGCTCTGCAGGGGACACCAGAGGAGCACTGGCCTGGGTGAGCCCACCTCTCGTTTCTGCTTAGCCACTGACTTACTGTGTGTCCTTGCGCAAGCAGTCTCCCCTCTCTAGCCCTCTGTCTCTTTGCCTGTCAAATCAGGGGATTGAGCTGGACAACCTCTGAGCTTCCTTTCTCGGTCCCCAATTCTCTGCATCTGAGACCAGAGGTGTGAGGGTGGGGAGTACAGTAGGATGGATGGAGATTAGATACAAGGAACCCTTTGCAGGCACAGCAAGAGAAAGAAGCTGCAGACTGCTGTCTTATAGTCCTCGGGCATGCCTGTGTGAAGTCTGCCTCTGCCCGAGGACAGGCCAAGGGCTTCTGGGAACTCTTTCTATGATTTTTATAAGCAGAGGCCTCCTACTTGCTCTGGCAAGCTGCTATCCAATTACAGACTCAGTAATGCCAGAAGCTTCCAGCCAGGTGCGGCGGTGAAGACCATGACCATCAAGCAATGAATGACTCCATGGGTTCCTCTGAAGCTCAACCTCCCTGCTCCTGGCTAACCCTGAGACTGTGTCACCTGTAGGGTGGATATTTAGTTGTTCACTTGGCCTGGACTTAGGAGAAGATCTAGGAATGGTGGTATCTCAAAGGTATGGACTGGACCCAGTAAGAAAAAGAGTACGGTAGAGGATTAGCTTTCTCATTTATTTGGCAAATCTGAACCTCAGTTTTCTCAGCTGCAAAATGGGGATAACAAATGACTGAATGAGGGGTCTGTGGTAGAGCTGAATCAGGGCTCTGTGGTAGAGCCGTGGCAACATGATCTGACAGCAGAGACTCTGCCTCAGCAGCTGTGGTGAGCACCATGGCCCGTGACAGGCCCCCTTCCCCTCTCTGATCCCAGCAATGGCTCTGAGCCCCACAACAGTAGCTCTTGAGCACCTGCGGCAGCCCAAGGGTTCATGAAATATGGACTAGTGAGTTGGGGGAGATTCAAGCGCTGAGAGACAGAGCAGAGAAGCTGCCCTTCCTGGACTTCATAGCACAAGTCTGCTGGCTCTAAGAGGTCTAGTCAGCCAGCTCTGGGCCTGGAGACTGGGCAGCCTGCAGGGATCTGTGGTCTCCTCCAACCCGAGGCTCCAGAGGACTGGAAAGAAAGCACTTTGAAGTAATGCCAGGCAGGAGGAAATCGATCAGACAAATGCAGTAAAGAAAGCCACCCCTTCATCACCCGCTGGCTTCCTTTGTGGTCTGACATGCAGTGCCGGGGCCCTCACAGGGCAGCACACTTCTTTGGGTTTCCAGCCAAATGATCTCATTTGCTCTTCGTAATTCTCTGTATTCCAGGAGGTAAGTAGGGCATACACATCTTACAGGACGGAAAGGGAATCTGGACACAAAGAGATTAAGGGGCTTGCCCAAGCTCACACAGCCAGGTGGTGGCAAACTCAGGTCTGGAACCCAGCTCCTTGACTTGCAGCCCATGTTCTCTTTCTATAATAGCTCACAGCCATGTGAGCCTGAAGCTCAGAGGCCGGGCCCTCAAACCAGGCACGTACTTGTGGTGGGTACATACAAAAACCCCATCCTTCCCCCCAAAAACCTCTGTCAAGATTTAAAGACATTTGAGCAAAAGAGGAATAACAAGGCATCAATTTCCAAAATATGGGAAGAGTTTGGCTGACAATGGGGAAGAAATGCCACATTAGATGTTTCCCAGAAGCAACAGCAAAGAGCGGCCCGAGCAGATGGTCGGCAAGGCCGTTTGAAGGGCGTCAGGCTGCTCTGCCCAGGCACGGGAGTGCCCACACAGGTGTGCCTGCACCAGCACGTAGTCTGGGAAGATCCGGAGGCCTTTAAGAGCACGCTCTGCTCCAATGAGGGTGCCCTGGACGGGCTAGGAATTTGAGGCTGCAAGGATGAGCCCAGATCTGCCAAGGTCTGAGCCCTAAAGACCCCTAGAGGAAACTTGGAGATGAGAGGTTTGCCCTCATTCCTACCTGCTGCGCTCTTCCCGGGCAGGTGATGATAATGTGCTGAGAAGCCACTGGACCAGGAATAGGGAGACCAGAGTTCCCAATCTAGGTGTGTGATCTGGGCAAATTTTCAAGCTGCTCTGGCCCTACTGAGCTCACCTGTGCGGGAAGGGGCCTGTGAGGAGGAGGTTCAAGCTGTGCAGTCTGTGATGTGAGCACAAAGCCCTGCCCTGCTTTCCTAAGGTGGTGCCTGTGGGGATTTCTAGCTGGGAAGCAGCCAGGAAATGTGGTTCCTAAGCTGAAGACACTCAGCCTTCTGGAGCCCTCCCACTCCTCCTGCATCCTCACTTCTTCCCAGTAATGAGCCAGGGCCGGGGCACATCCTGCCACTTCCAGGAACCACCTCCCTGCCTGCCTCCCCTGCCCACCCCAACGCATCTGCATCCAGAGACAAGTGCTGGCCCAGGACCTCCTAGAATCAGCTTTCCGGGCACCCCACCCTTCTTCCTACAAGACACACCGCGCCCCAGGCCCAGTAGAGGGTCCACACCCTCAGCAAGGATGACCCTTTGCCACCCTAGTCCAGTCTGGGGCCCGAATGCTCCTTCCTGTGAAGCCTGAGGTCTTGGAGCCCTCAGAAGCAGCTCACTTTGCAGAACAGGCAGTCTAATGTGGCCAGTCGGGGTCTCTGTGCTGACTTGATAACCATGCCCCTTTTTATCTGCTGAGACACAGCCCTGCGCCAGGTATGAGGCTCAGTGAGCAGAAGGTGGGCTGAATTTCAGGCTCTAGACACCTTCGTGCAGGACATAGTTGGCAGGACTATCCCAGGGAGCAAGGGTGTCTGGTCCTGGCTTGGGCTGGCTGGAGTAAGACGAGAGGCACCCAGTTTGCTCTGTGGCCAAACCCAGAGCTCTTGGAGCCCCAGGCAAGAAGCCATGAGAAAGCAACTTTGGTTCTATGCACATATTTGTGTGTGTGTGTGTGTGTGTGTGTGTGTGTGTGTGTGTGCGCGCGCGTTGGGGGGGGTGCTGTTGGGAAGACGGGAGTCGTGTATATGTGCGGGGTATGTGTGATGAGTGTGTGTGCATGTGTAAGTGTGGGTGTGTGTGTAAATGGAGGTATGGGTAGGGGAGGGTCTATGTGTGTCAGTTGAAACTGGAACCATGTGTTCTAAGGCCAATTGTGAGAAAGAAAGGGGTGGGGCTCTGCACCCTGGAAACTTTCCTCGTTTGGGGTACCACAGATAACTGAGGGTGTCTGACGCCCTTCCCCCAACTGTCCTGGTCTCCTCAGGGTGCTGAGGTCAGCACGGCCCCAGGCACCAGCAGCCCAGTTCCTAGTTCTTGTTTTTAACACAGGCTGCTTTTGCCAACAGCTGCATTGACAGTCTGGACTCAGGAAAGCAGAAAACAGACTGGCCTGCAAAGCCACTCCTGGGCCCATCACTTCTCCCAGAGGTAGGGGGACCTGGTGCTTAGTCAATGCGGGGTGGGAGGCATTAGGAAGTGCAGGCAAGAACACCAAGGACCTGATTTGCTTAAGGCAGTCACTGAGGTCCAAAGACAAAGGCAGGAGAGAGGTAGTGAAACCCCGTCTCTACTAAAAATACAAAAATTAGCTGGGTGTGGTGACACACCTGTAGTCCCAGCTACTCGGGAGGCTGAGGCAGGAGAATCGCTTGAACTTGGGAGGTGGATGTTGCAGTGAGCCGATATCGCTACACTGCATTCCAGCCTGGAGACAGTCAAAAAAAAAAAAAAAAAAAAAAAAAACAAAAAAAACAGAAATAGGAAAAGAAGGGAATAGGATAGGAACTGAGGAAGGCAGGAGTCCCTGGGAACCAGCCTTCCACAAACAAGTGCACAGGCTGTGCACTGCACAACTACAAGGGAAACCATTCACACAGATTACTCTGGATTGTATGATAGGTAGGGCCAACTGACAAGGAGGGAGGGAGGAAGGTAGCTCATGGTGATCCAGACCCAGGGCTATGGCCCGTGTTTTCATACGGTCTATGGACCTCACAAGAAGGCTGTGGGATGCATATCATTACCCCTTGTTACACATGGGGACACTGAAAATGTGACCTGTTGAGACACACAGAGGTTCTAAAGCCCAGAACTCTGAACTCCTAGTACAGTGTCCTTGGAAACCGCAGAGGCTGGAGTCCTCTCTGGACCTGCTGGTCAGGCTGCACCGACCTTGCAGGTATACATGTGCACATCCCCCAGGGAGTTCACCCTGGGAAGGGATGGCTTTCCTCAGCCTTCCTGGAGGAGTCCTGAGCTGCCTGAGTGAAACAGCAAATCCCTTTCAGTCCTAAACGCAGGGTGAACCCCAGATGAACCACTTGGAGATGGGAATAGGTGGGTTAGGAGCAGGGGGGTGCTCAGGGAAACAAACCAAAGCAAGACAGAGAAACCACCTGTGCTGTCGCTCCACAGGGCCCTGAACAGGGAGCCAGGTGCTTACAGTGTGCGTGCGGGCTGGAAGGAGGGAGGCTCAGACATCCCTATTTTCCCAGGCCAGGGGTTCCAGCTCACTATCATCTCTACAATACAGCCCAAAGATAGGGAGCCAGGGGATCAAGTCTTCCAAGACCCCCTTCCCAGGGTACACTGTGATATCCCAGAATTCACAGGCCACTAATTACAGGAACTGCTAATACAGTTTCCCAAGTACCTCCTGACTCAGCTGCTTCATTTCCCCTCTTCTTCCTAAGTCTCACCTTCTAAGCAAAGCAAGAGGTAGTGAGGAGGGAGGTCAGGGCTTTCCTGCTCAGGATGTTCAGCCTCCCCTCTCCCTCCCACCTGTGACAGGATGAGGACTCCAGGCTGTGTCTTCCCTGGAGGGCTGACTGGGGTTAACCTGGCCCTTGAGCAGACTGCTGACCTGGACAGCTTCTCTCACTGTCTTCCCTCTGCACTCCCAGCCAGGGCAGGCTTGGTAGCTCACACACAGCCATAGTGTAGCCCCAAAGAGCTGAGCCTGGCCCTGCATCACATGCCTGCCCTCATCAGAAAAGAGCTGCTCTCTGCAGAGAGGACACCAAGGCAGCTCACAAGGGCACTGGACAGAAGCCCAGGTCTGGCACTAGTGGCCTGCACCTGGGCCAAGGGCCTGCACCACTTGGGCCTGGTCAATACACAGCTGCAGGAGCACTGGCCTGTCACACCATGAGGCTGTGACCTCTCCTCTGAGGGGTCTGAGGTGAACAGTGCTGGCCTGGGCAGGCCATGCTCTTGCAGAAAGAGCAAAGGTTTCTGGGACCCACTATGGTGGCACAGACATGGCAGGGTGGATCTGTGTCCCAGCCGGAGCCACATAGCACAGAGGGTAAAGGCACATGCAGACAGTCACCTACCTAGGTCCATTCAGGCAAGAGTTCTAGCTGCTTCCCAGAGATCCCCAGTGGTTCAAAATCCTCCCTTACCCAGAGTCTGACTTCTGAGTGCTGATGTGGCTCCAGCCCTGGCAACTAGCTCCAATATTGGGGTGGATGTGGCATCATCTGATTTTCTTGTCGGAGATACAACACATGGCACAGAAAGGGTAGGGGGCTATGCAGGACACTCAGCAAACTGTGGCAGGACAGGCTGGGGGTGGGGCCCAGAGCAGTTGTTTTAGCTTTTGACAGCATCTGCCTAGCATTTCAGAGTTAGAAAAAAGAAAACAGGCTGGGTGCGGTGGTTCCCGACTGTAATCCCAGCACTTTGGGAGGCCAAGGTGGGCGGATCACAAGGTCAGATCGAGACCATTCTGGCCAACATGGTAAAATTCCATCTCTACTAAAAATACAAAAAATTAGCTGGTGTGTGGTGGTGCATGCCTGTAATCCCAGCTACTCGGGAGGCTGAGACAGGAGAATCGCTTGAACCCAGGAGGCAGAGGTTACGGTGAGCCGAGATTGTGCCACTGCACTCCAGCCTGACAACAGAGTGAGACTCTGTTTCAAAAAAAAAAAAGAAAACAACGATGATGATGATGATGATCTATAATACCTCATGGTTACTAGGTGCTTGCTATGTGCCAGCCAGAAGAGGCTTTTCATCTAAAGCATTTCTTTTAATCTTCAAACAACTCTATAAGATGGATAGTACTATTCCCACCCCACCTGCACCCGCCACCCCACACCATTTTTCTGATAAAGTAACTGAAATAAAGAAACCTGCTGAAGATCACTGTGCTGGAAGTGGCAGAGGCAGGCTTAGAACCCTGCCAGCCTGACTCCAGAGTTCTGTCTTCTAACCACCACACCAGGCGACCTCCTTTAATGAGCAATTACCCCGTGTTTTTCTGGAGTGAACAGTTTTCGAAGTGCTTTCACTACTTGATTCCCTCCTCTTATGACCCAGATCACTGACACCATTGAGCTGAATTTCTCTGTATGCCTTTGGCTGCCCTGCAGAGCTGCAAGCTCCCCAGGAACTTAAGAAGCAAGCCAGGGTCAGGGCCATAGAAGGTGCCTCTTGTAGCATGAATAAACCCAATGAGGTGAGGCTCATATTGATGTCTTCATTTTACAGATGAGAAGACTGAGGCCAGCTGTCTCCTGAGCTACAGCGGACCTAAATTCCTCTCCTGACCCCTGCCTAGGACTGCCCCAGGTAAAACGATCCCATACAGCACAGGAGAAGTGCTGGTTCGCCAAGGTACAGCATAGCCCTGGGTGCTTCTCTTCTGGTACGTAAGAGAGTGAACATGCCAGAACCATGGAGCCCATAGCCAACACCCCTCAGGCAGGCTGCTTACCACGGCTGATCCTCTGCTTCTCCCCGGAGAGGATCCCTGGTGTGTCGATGACGCTGATGCTCTCCAGCACAGGGTTGGGTAGCTGGGCACACACGAACCTGCATGGGCAGAGGAAACCTGAGTGAGTACTTGCCCGCCTTTTGTGACCCAGCCCCATGACTCCAACTACCTGTCTTGTCTCTCTCAGGTGAGCTGCAGGTGCATCCTGAAACGTTCAGTTCACCATAGGCTTGCCCAGTTCAGGGCGTGGCTGACAGCTGACCCAGGGCTGAACCCCAGTTCTCCTGCCTCTCCCCACATCCAGTGTTAGAGTGCCCTGCACCCGGGTGTGTTTGGTAAAATGCTTTGTGACCAGCAGGGCTATTCCATAGCAACATCCCATCTTCATGTGTCATCAAAGCCGGGGTCTAATTCTTATGGCCCCAAGTCCTTAGTTTGTCCTTGGTCAGCTATCTCCCTTCCTTGAGTAACTCCACTTAGCTTGGCCCTTTCTAGGAACCTCAGCATTTTTAGATAGTCAATGAGAAGACACCCTGCCTGGTCTTCATATGAGCCTCTAGGGACTAGCAGGGCAGGAGGGACTTCAAGGATCTGTCCCAAGCCATCACTGCACAGAGTCAGGGTCTGAGGATCCTCCTTCTGATTTGATCCTCGTGGGCAAAGTGGCTGTGCTTCCCTGTAGATGTCCTCATTTGTACATAGAGTATCATTCAACAGTAACTGAAGCCCTACTCTGTGCAAGATAGCAGGCTGGGTGCCATGGCCAGAGGATTACAAGCCTGGCTGGCTTAAAATGCAGACTCCCAGGAGGCAGGCCAGAATCCCAGCCCCAAAAGTAGATCTCACTCAGGATCTATGCTTTGAGGAAGCTCCCTGGATGATTGTGAGGCAGCCATGGTTCATGCTTGCCAAATCCTGCTGTGGGGGACACTAAGATGTCCAGACCTCGATCCCTGTCTCCAAGGAGCACAGCCTGGTGCAGGACAGGAGGCCTACACATGGACAACCAGAATACACAGTGCAATGGGACCAGCACCCTGAGAGAAGTCAGATGAAGTGTTTGGAAAATTCAAAGCAGAAGAAATGGCTTCCAGGGAGGGCTTCCTGGAGGAGTAGGCACTGGAGCTGGCCTTGAAGAATGGGAGCCACCCAGGAACATTTATCTGGACATCTAAAGGCCAAACATCTTTATTAGGATAGCAGTCAGGTGTTATTCAAGAGAAGCGAGGGAAGGGGAGCAAACAAGGGGTGTGAAATAAGACCAGTCAGCAGCGCAGAGACAAGAACCTGGAAATCTAAAAGGTGCAGCACCTTGTGCGGACTGCAGTGAAGCCGGTGGCACATGCAAGAGGGCTCCCATCATCCCTGTTGTCGTTTCAATGGACATGGCTGGCAGACCCCCAGCCAACCTAAACATCCACCACTTTAGCTGCTGCATGCTCCTGGAGAAAATCTCAGAACCTCATGATTTCATAGGTGCCTGCAGTAAGCCACGTTCTTTCATCGTTCTTCTATGGCGATGCATATTTTCTCTCTCTTTCTCTCTTCAGTATTTTCTGCTGGGAATGTCCTCTTTTTTTTACATTTTTGGTGTCACTTCACTCATTAATGTCAGGGTCAAATGGCAACTTTCCCACAAAGGCCTCGTCAGCCCTGCTCTTCCTCTTGCCTGGGTTTTCACTGGCTCTCTCCAAGCCTGTGTCCACTGGACTGGATCAGCCTTATACTCCCCCACAAAACAGAGCCCAAGGCCGCTAGGGGCCTGGTGTCTGTTGAAATAAAACATGAATTCTATCCCTTAGCAAGGCACCTGGGAGGGAGGCAGGAGACACAGGCCCTCCTGTGGCCACATTTCTTTCCTTGTCAATGTCTGCTCTCCAGGCCAGACACGAGGTCACTCTGGAAATGCAGGATCTTGCCTGGGTCACCTTCATTTTATTCATTGAAATCACAAATATAGAGAGAGATTCCTGACCCCTTAATAGTATCACATTTTGGCCGGGCGCGGTGGCTCAAGCCTGTAATCCCAGCACTTTGGGAGGCCGAGGCGGGCGGATCACGAGGTCGGGAGATCGAGACCATCCTGGCTAACACGGTGAAACCCCGTCTCTACTAAAACTACAAAAAACTAGCCGGGCGAGGTGGCGGGCGCCTGTAGTCCCAGCTACTCGGGAGGCTGAGGCGGGAGAATGGCGTGAACCCGGGAGGCGGAGCTTGCAGTGAGCTGAGATCCGGCCACTGCACTCCAGCCCGGGTGACAGGGCGAGACTCCGTCAAAAAAAAAAAAAAAAAAAAAAAATAGTATCACCTTTTATGTGCATGTTACTTGTTTCACAACACCTTCCTACATATTTTCTACATACTTTTTTTTTGTAAAATACATGCACATGGTAACAAACAAACAAACAAACAAACAAAAAACAACCAAAACATGGTCCAGCAAGGCATAAAATGAAATAGGATGGTGTTCTTCTCCATCTTTCTGCCCTGCTCAATTCCACTCCCTAAAAGGAACCACTGTAAGCCGGTTACAGGCTCACACCTGTAAACCCAGCACTTTGGGAGGCCAAGGTGGGTGGATCACTTGAGGCCAGGAGTTCGTGACCAGCCTGGCCAACATGGTGAAACCCTGTCTCTATTAAAAGTACAAAAATTAGCCGGGCGTGGTGGCACATGCCTGTAACCCCAGCTATTCAGGAGGCTGAGGTGGGCAAATTGCTTGAACCCAGGAGGCGGAGGCTACAGTGAGCTGAGATCACGCCACTGCACTTCAGTCTGGGCAACAGAGCAAGACCTCATCTCAAAAAAAAAAAAAAAAAAGTAACCACTCTAAAGAATTATATATTTTTTCCTTTCTCTCTCAAATTTTCTTCACACAACATTTGCAGGATTAGATTATGGCAATTTACATTTTATGACTTTCTAGATGAAGATAATAATATTCAAAGAGGCGTCTTTACTTAAAGTAAACCACCCCCACCCAACCTCACCCACACCTCCTGGTTTCAATAAATTTAACAATGGAGTTAATGAGACTTGCTGGGTTTGATTAATGACATAAGGGTGCTCAGCTTTCAGGAATACACCCAGCATCTGATGGCAATCTCTTAAATTCTGTTATCATAATAGGCTATACGCTATTACATATAATACAATACACGATATCATTATAAGCACAATTATCCCAAAACGGCATTATTCACTAAACCTGTACTCCTCTTTTGTGATGAGCCCAGTTTCCTCTTGTCTCTCCCTGGCTTTTCCCTCCTCTCCCCTGGGGTCTAGCTCCTCCTCTCTGCCTTCAGATAGGACAATGCTCCTCAGCTGACTCACCAGCATTGCAAACTCAACCTGTCCAAAATCAAATTCATTGCCTACCCCCTTGCTCAGATATCCCTGCTTCTCTTCAGCTCTGGCGATTCATTCTCCTGAATCATGCTCATCCCACCCCCTCCATTTCTGCATTTTAGCATTTTGGGCATCCAGGACCTCTTTACTCAGTTCCAGGTATGAGAGACACCCCTGGACTCCAGGACGCCTGCCCCACTGCACCTTACCACCACGACCTCCTCATTCTTCTAAGACTGACGCTCGGCTTCGCTTCCCAGGTGTATGAGAGGACCCCCTGGATTCAGACGCCGCCCCACTACCCTTACCACTCACGACCTCCTCTTCATTCCTAAAACGGACCTTAGCTCATTCCCGACATAAACCAAACCCCATGCCTGGGCTCTCTGCCGGCCAAGTTCCTGAGATTTCTCAGCATGGGTGCCTTCCTTTGCTTCCGTACCTCTGGTGCACACCTTGGCCACTCACAATTCCACATTTTCATCATGTGGTTGTTTCCCTGTTCCCCTCTCAGACTGTTATTGACTCCATGCCACTGTAAGAAGGTCAGAAACAAGTTCATAGGTTTATAAAAAAATATTATTTGGGGCTGGCACGGGGGCTCACACCTGCAATCCCAGCACTTTGGGAGGCAAGCAGGTGGATCACCTGAGGTGGGAGTTTGAACCACCGACCAATATGGAGAACCCTGTACTCTATTAAAAAAAAATAAAAAATACAAAATTAGTCAGGCATGGTGGCACATTGCCTTTAATCCCAGCTACTCGGGAGGCTGAGGCGGGAGAATGCTTGGAATCTGGGAGGCAGAGGTTGCAATGAGCCGAGATCACGCCATTGCACTCCAGCTTGGGGCAACAAGAGCTGAAACTCCGTCTCACCAAAAAAAAAAGAAAAATATATATATATATATATACACCCAACAATATACTATACATATATATATACATCATATACATATATATATATATATATATATATGTATATATATTTGGAATAGGAGACATCAAGAATCCTTTGGGCAATGAGCCTCACCTTCCACAACTGAAAAATGGCCACAGCAGATGCCTATTCCATTCACTAAACAATTAAGGAATCAAATGAAACAAGACATAACACTATCACTAACTAACCTGTGGGTTACTATGTGCCAGGCACGAAGTGTTTTCTGTTCACTGTCCCACTTATTTCTCCTTTAACTCCTACTATCCTATTTTACAGATGGGAAAATTAAGAAACAAAGAAGTTTTGTAACTTGTTCAAGAGCCACAGTATTAGGCAGGATTTGAACCCAGGTCTATCTGAAGGCAAAGCCCGTATTCATTACCTCTACTCTAAACACCTCCAAGTAGAAAAAGTAGTTTTAAAATTATTTTCAAAGTATTTACCATGCACATATGAAACTGGATTTATAAGTGTAATAAGTGTGAGCAGAGGAACAGCCTGCATTCTGGTTAAACAGAATAATTAATGCGAAGGCCCAGATTAGTTTGCCAAGCATTCCTAGAGCTTTCTCCATTCAAATCATCATGATGATCTTGGTATCTGCAAGGCTGAACTTGTTCTGGGGGAAGAGAGGTGACCTGTGCAAGCTCATTTAATTTAGTAGAAGAGTCAGTGCTCAAACCCAAGGCTTTCCTCTGAAGTCTGGGTTCTTCCCACCAGGTAGAAAAAATATCCGTGAACAGAAAAGAACCTTCGTCTGCCTCCTTCCAGTTGGATGCAAATCCCAGCCACTGCACGTTTAGGCAAATGCTGGGAACTATATGGAGCATCCTCCTCCACTTTTACTAGGGGTAGGTGCAGGGTAGGGGAGTGTGACCTAAGTCAATGCTGTATCCTTCCTTGCTCCCTGATAAGGAGGAATCAGCCCAGCATTTGCAGCTGCTGCATCTCACAACTGACTCAGTTACACTCTCAGCAAGCAAGGGACAATCTAGGTATGGAAAGATTGACAGGAGACTCTAGGCACCAAGCCTCCCAAGACCCTGCCTATTGTTCTTTCACCCCCCATACTCCAAGAATAAGAAAAGAGAGCACCCAAAAGTGTTGTGTTCCCCTCCACGCTCACCTGTTCAAGAAGGCATTGCCAAAGGCGTTGAGTTTCCTGAAGGGTTTCTTGGGATCCACCACCAGGGCGTTCCCAGGGATGATCCCCTCCATGTCTCCCTGCATCACCGCAATGAAGGAGTCTGTGGTGGGCTCGGGCCCAATCCTCATGCCTGGGAAGTCCTGTTCCAGCAGGTACCTAGCAAGAAGGAGCACAGTCCTAATGCAGGCATTTTGCTCAAAGACCAACACGGCATGTCTACTATAAGGCAGACAACATGCGAGTCACAGGGGAGGGCAGAGCCACAGCAGCAGGATCTCATGGCCGGGAGAAATGCCTGTTAGATAATGAGTCCAAAGAACTTTGTAAAGCAGGTAAAATTTCAGCTGAACTTAAAATATTCTGTTTTTTGGTCCTTATCTTTTTCCCTTTCTCAATTAGTTGGGGCTGGTGGGCGGGGTGGAAGGAGCAAGGTTTAGGCTCAGAAACAAAGCATGGATTGAAACGATTCTTACACAGAGTATTACAGACTCCATAACTGAAGGTAATCTGCTGAAGCACCCACACAAAGGCATGGTTAGAACTAAACTTTCCATAGACTCTGCTGGCTTTTCATAGGTCTTTATTTAACTGGTTCTTTAATATAAAAATAGCTCATATGTGATACAAAATACAAACAATATAAAAGGTACACTATGAAAAATGAATCTCTGGCCGGGCACTGTGGCCCACGCCTGTAATCTCAGCACTTTGGGAGGCCGAGGCAGGCGGATCATAAGGTCAGGAGTTCAAGACCAGCCTGGCCAACATGGTGAAACCCCGTCCCTACTAAAAATACAAAAATTAGCTGGGCGTGGTGGCAGAAGCTTGTAATCCCAGCTACTAGGGAAGCTGAGGCAGGAGAATCATTTGAACCCAGGAGGCAGAGGTCACAGTGAGCCAAGATCATGCTATTGCACTACAGCCTGGGCAACAAGAGCGAAACTCTATCTCAAAAAAAGGAAGGAAGGAAGGAAGGAAGGAAGGAAGGAAGGAAGGAAGGGAAAGAAAGGAAGGAAGGAAGGAAGGAAAAGAAAGAATAATGAATCTCCATCCTATCCTACACCTCTAGTATCTGTATTTTGTATCCTGTATCCTTCCAGAAATGTCCCATGCACACAAGTACTATGTTATTAAGTGTTCACACAGATCTACACATTTATGATCTTATTTATTTATTTTGTTGAGATGGAGTGTCACTCTGTTGCCCAGGCTGGAGTGCAGTGGTGTGTTCTCAGCTCACTACAACCTACAGCTCCCAGGTTCAAATGAGTCACCTGCCTCAGCCTCCGGAGTAGCTAGAATTACAGGTGCCTGCCACCATGCTTGGCTAATTTTTTTGTATTTTTAGTAGAGATGGGGTTTCCCCATGTTGGCCAGGCTGGTCCTGAACTTCTGACCTCAGGTGATCCACCTGCTTTGGCCTATCCCAAAGTACTGGGATTATAGGCATGAGCCACTGCGCCCAGCCACCTGATCTTATTTTTTAGCATAGAAGCAACCTGCACACCTTTCATTCTAGCTTTCTTGTCATTATCCATTTAATTCCAACTATCAAAGAAGAGACTACATTCAAAATGCCTTGTATAGCACCTGGCAAAAACAGGTATGTTCAACAAATGAGTCCTCCCTTGTGCCCTTGGGTATTAGGCAATTTCATTACAAATGTAAAAGTATATGGTGGGATTCCCAGATAGAGATTATAATTGTGCTATGTATGTGTTTGGTTTTTTACCTGTACTACCTAAATAGGTGTCAAAAAGTTACCTTTTATGTGTCAATACCTTCCTTCCGCACCCAACACCCACACACACACACCCCTCCCCACAACGCGTGCATGCTTTGTAACCATGAAGGATGTTGTAATGTGCACAAGCAGGAATGTACAGATCCTGTGATGATTACATGGATATTATCAATGCACGTGTTTCTTTTTATGCTTAATATGTTTAGGACATAGCAGGACAGATCTATTCTATTCCTCCTAATGACAATGTAGAATTCCATTATATGGGTTATTACTGGCTAATTTAACGGCCACATTGCTGACCATTTACAATTTTACAAATAACTTTCAACTATTTCAATTCTTCCTAGATGGAAGACAAATGGCAGTAGGAGAGTTTACACATTATCCCAACCAGACAGGCGAAGAAGAGGAAGGGGTTTGTTTATTTTATGGAATGGTTTTAACATGTTCTCTTTCTGTCCTTTAGTGTGGGCCAGGAGGGGGCCAGAGGTCCAAGATCTGGTCCTGTTCACTCACTGTGCAGCCTCAGGCAGGCCCCCTCCCCTCTCTGGGCCCCATCCTCCATTCCCTTTAAGGGGCTAGACAATGTGATAGAACAGGTGCCTCCTGTTCTAAAAGTCTGTTCCCTGATCTGCTGCCTGAAGGATGCACTTCTGGGTGGTGCCCATCTGTGTCACTCACACCCACACAGCTCTGTCCCTCATTGGTGGCCACTCCTGAAAGGACAGGGGGATGGTGAGCGGACTATTCCTCTGACCTTCTGGCTGTGGCCCGGGAAGGTAGGTGACTCTCTGCTCTTCTCCAGGTCTGCGCGGTGAAAGCCCAAGGTCCCCTCCCCCTCTCCATGGTCCTCTTTAGAAGCCAAGAGCAGAGGCACACGGAACGTCTAAGAACCAGCCAGCCAGCCCTCCAGGAGCTCAGAACAGCTTTGAGCCAAGCAGCATGAGACCAGGCTGAAGAAAGGAGCTCAGAACTACCTTGGGTTGGGACCGGCCAGAGGAGAGCCCTGGGGCATCCTCCAAGACCTTGATGGACAGGAGCTAAGAGATGTTGCCCAACAAATACAGGCCCTTGGGGTGGGCTCTCCCCAAGCGCTGAGAATCCCCCTCCTGCTTTAAACCTTGGGGGCCTGTAGTTATGCACAGAGGGAAGAGCCAGGAGGCCCTCAGGAACAGAGATGTTAAAACAGAGACTGTTAAGTTGGGAAACTTGGAGATCTCCTCGTGGGTGGTCCTCAGCCTGCTGCACATCCCAGCCCCCTGTGGGGCTTTAGCTCTTGGTGTCTGGGCCCCACTCCCAGAGGTCCTCACTGCTCTATCAGGAATAGAGCCCTGGACACTGCTACTTCTCCAAGTTACCCAGCTGATTCTAGGTCCAGCCAGTGCTGGTAACCTGCTCTGGACCCAGCCTTTCATTTGACTGAAATAACTGCTGACATTCCATAGCCTTTCCACATGTCACACATTATGCTAAATGTTTTGACAACAGCATCTCCTTTGGTTCTCACAGGAGCCCTATAGATAGGCAGGCACTGAGGAAACTGAGGATTAGAGGGTTACATGGCTTCTCAAAGTTAAACAGCTAGTAACAGAGCTGGAATCCACACGCACATCAGTCTGACCAAATCCTTCATTCTTCAACTGTCTTCTACCCTGAGGAAACCACTGCCCAGCGAGCTGATAAGGCCCCACAGGCCGACAGGGCAGAGCTAGTACCAGAGGCCACATCTCCAGGGCCCATGCCCTCGCTCTCTGCCCATCCTGTGACTCCCTAAGGTGGGCCAGCGCAGGTGGACTGCAGCAGCAGGCCTGGTCTGCACAGAGGGGTGGTGGCCAGGGAGGCTCGCTAGGGCTTCCTCCCACTCATCAACATCCCATTTGTGCCTTTGAGCAGCGTTCTGAGCTGCGAATTTACTCTGCGGTTCCATGGTAGTTACAGTCAGGTTGCTATGGGCTCCGTCCCCAAGGGGGAGCCTCGGCAGCCAGCCCTGGAGGAAGCTGCTGATCCGCTGAGAGTTGGAGTCCTCCTGTCCAAAGGCCACCCGCCACACAGGGCACAGATGGCTTTCAGGTTGTCTTGGGAAGCCCCTCATCCCTCCAGATCCCAGCTCAATGATTGGAGTGTGAGGGCAGGATTTCCCCTGGTCAGAGGATCCCTCTGAAAGCTGGCACCGAGGTTGTGATGAGAGTGAATCCTAACAGCTGTACCCTTGGCTAGCACTTCCTGCCTTCTCAGAATACCTTCTCCTTCAGGGCCTCCTGGGAGAAGCTGGGAATCTCAGTGGCCTGGGGCCAGTCAACCTGCTTCCTCTAACCTTGAGGGCTATGCTCTTCAGGGGGTACTTAACTCAGGGAACCTCAGTACCTCCCTCCATAACATGGTGGGTAATCATTCAAACTGACTGAGTACCTGCGATATGCTGGATGTTATTCTAAATTTTCCATGGATTATCTCATTTCACCTTCCCATATACTATGATGTCAGCACTATGCTCTTCCTCATCAAATGGACCTAATAAGAAAACCTATCTCACAGGGTGTTCCGAGGATTAAATTCATTGTAGAAGTTAACCATTTAACCAGTACCTTAAATTACCTAGATTATCATTCCATTTGAAGAAGGAGAAGATAAAGGTTAAACAATGTGCCCCAGGTGATGCACTCAGTAAATAGTAACAGGGCTAGGATTTGAACCTGGCACTTGGATTTGAGTTCATGCTCCTAACCACTACACTCACTCTCCTTTCCTGCCTTGACCAGGAAATGCAGCCATCTTTAGGGACAGGCCAAAAGGGTTGAGCTCCCTTTTAGAACAATGAATGGGACAAGAAGGCCACAAAGAAATATGGTTTGGCAGGAGGCAGGCAGGGCCAGGCCTTGGAGGGGAGGTGAGGCTTTGAGGCCCACAAACGCAGGAGTGTACTCATCTCTATAAATATCAGCCGTGGGGTTCCCTGCTTGGCCTCAGTGACTGGGGTGTGGCATCCCAAAGCTGCTGCTATCATGTGATCAGAGCAGGTCCCTGGCCAAGGGCTCTAAAAGGACACTTTTGGACTTACAAACAGTCGGGCAAGATTACCCTTCATGAGAAAGATTCCACCCTGATTGGGAAACCCCATTTATCTTTGCTTGCCCAGGCAGCTGATCTAGTGAGTGTGTGGATGAGAAGCCCTAAGCAGGGCTCTGCAAGGGAGCAGCAACAGTAGATTGCGGGAAGTAGGGATCAACAAAGGCTCCAGGGACAGCTGAAATAGAGAGGGCTGAAAAGAACCATTCTGAGGCAGCCTCAAAAATGCCCAGAATGAACAGGGCCAAACAGCAGTGATGAAGGATCATCCTCACACAGGCATCTCAAATTCCACCCCTGAGAGGGACGTGGTGTTCTCAGCAGATGAGCGAAGGCTTCCCAGCCTAACAGGGTGGCTTCCGGAGAAGTTACAGGACCGCAGCCTCAGGTGGTCAGGCAAGGGCCTGGGGTTTGTCCTGCTAAACCCGCATGACCCAAAACTTGCTGGCCACACATGGGTCTGGGGAAACACTGAGTCTAATGAGGCCACCAGCAAGTCCAGGCAGCACAGTCGGGTGGGGTAAATTCTCAGGGACATTTGGGTATGGCTTACAGCAGCGGGTGCCCCTGTAACAAAGCCACCACTGTGTCCAGAAAGGAAAAGTCTATTGAGGAATCTCATGCACTGATTCTTTATGGGGAGCAATACAGATTGCCTCTGTTGCCAGGAGAAAACATTCCCACAGCAGTGTAAAAAAAGAAAAGTTAATTCAGGCCAGGGTGGGAACAGCAGAGACAGGGACACACGAGAATGAGGGGAGACAGGACAGATTGAGTCCAGGATGATAATACTCGCCCTGTCGGCCTCGTGGGTTTGAGGAAGACTGTAACGCACCCCATAGACACAAGCGAGGAAGTGGATGGGAGACTCCACAGCCAAGTTAACGCATGAGTCAGCTCTGTGTTCCCTGGAGCAGTTATAACTGGCCCTGTCGAAAGCACCCTCAGCCATGTGATAAAGGGATTCCAGCACGAAGGAGAATCTGATGGCCAAAGAGTCCAGTCTCCTTGCGACAGGCCGGCCCACCCAGGGCACTACTCAGCACCATCCCCAGAGCTCAGCCACATGCCTCTTCTCCAGCCCTCCCCTTCGTGCTGGAGAAGGGCCTTCCCGCACCTTCCTGAGAGCCTGCCTCTAAGCTCGTATCAGAGTCAGCTCGAGAGAGGAGAGGAAATGATAAAGCCCCATGCGCGGGGCCTGGAGCACAGCTGGTGCTAAACTGGTTCTGCCTCCCCCTGAATCCGGTCAGTAATGCTGTGAGGCAGTTATTACTATTCACATCTTATGGATAAGGAAACTGCAGGTCAGAAAGGGGAGGTGGCCTGACCTCTGTCAGACCTTCCTAACCAGGTCTCTGGGCAGGAAGTGGTGGAGCTGGATTCTGCTGACTTGGACTGTGTTCCATGGCCTTCGTCCCACTGTCAATGGGAGTGGGAGGGAGACCTTTCCCCAAAGGTCTTTCCCCTCCCAGTAAATGTTTTTCCTGATGACTTCCAGGCACCTGACTTATAAGGCAGCCCCTAAGCCAGGCTGAGGCACGTAGACACAGTTCCTCTGGCTTAAGGCCTTCTGCTCCCTTGTGTAACACTTAGGCCTTGTAAGAAGCAGGTGGATTTTCACCCAGGTCCCTTTAGAGAGCCAGCAGATCAGAACCCTGACCGACTAAGGACATCCCCTGGCCTCGGTGGGTAGAAAGGGCTGAAGGCAATGCAGGGGCTGTGCCCGGCAGGATGGACTTTGCAGTGAGTGGGTCTACTGGGGGGGTGGTCCTCTTACTTTATCCCTTTAGCTTTCTGGAGAACCATCTTTCCCGGCACAGTGGCGCTGTAATGTCTGGGGTGGGGATGTCAGGGTGGTGATGAGAGCTGGTGCAGCCACAGCAAATGACAGGTCGCCTTTGGGGTGGGAGGTCGCAGTCTCCTGAAGTGGGAGAAACTGAAAGGGTCAGCTCAGTAGCCCTCAGGGTGGACTCCCAGCAGCCCCACCGTGTGCTCATGCCTCAGAGTCCAAGTCACATGACAGAAGGTCCATGCAACCCTCGAGACCAACCCAGCCTCCCTGTGGAGCCCAGGGCAGCTTAGCTCTGCAGCCCCAGGCACCACAGCCAACCCGCTAGAGCTCCTGTCTCAGCTCTGCCAAGGTCCCGGGAAGCCTCCCTCATGGCCCATGGAAGTACTCAGGCCTTTCTCAGCCCCTGGGGCAGCCAGCTACTCACCTCCACTACCTGCAGAATAAGGGGCCACAGAAGTAGGCAGCGGGAAGGAGTGACCAGGGGCCAGAGGCTCTAAGGAAGGAGGGATTCGAGGCTGCATGCCAGGCAGAGAAATAGCAAAGGGAGAAGAATAGCGGAGGCAGGAGGAAAGGCTGCCAAGGCCCGACGGACACAGAGCTACTGTACTCCAAAGAGGCAGCCTGTGTTGGAGAGGGCAGCCGCCAAGCCAATTTACTGTTTATTTTATTACTCTGTGTTGCCGGGCCTTAGGCCAGGGAAGTTATTTCAGGCAAAGATCACAGCACATTAATTAGTTATTAGAAGAATGTCCTTTTCTGTGTGTTCTTCCTGAGACAAGAAATAGACCCCGTGGCAAGCACATATAACAGAAAGTAGATGGACTCTCAGGGGCAAAATGCCAAGAACTGGGGGAATGAAGAGGCAAGTCTTTGTTTCTGAGGAAAAGGCCCCTCACAGGTTCAGGCCTGGGATGGAGACAAGAATCAAGGCGAGAAGCAGGGATGGGAGAAGGGAGGGGAGGAGGCCTTCTGGGACCTAGGCATGGACGCACTTATCCACCCCAGAGCAGCCTCACTCGCTCTGGGGAAGGGATGCAGTGTCAACTCACCCTCTTGGAAAACAACTGCAAAATATGACTCTTAATACAAAAATTTTAAAGTTAAAAAATAATTTAAACAAAACTCTGCCCAACCTTTGGCCTAGCAATTCCACTTCTGGGAATCTCAAAAAAAAAAAAAAAAAAAAAACAACAACAACAACAAAAACAACAACAAAAAAACCACACACACAATATAGGAAAAAATATTATACACAGAGATATTCAGAATTATTCTACGATAACCAAAAATTAGAAATAGCCTAAAATATCCAAGAGAAGTAGATTAAGTAAATGAAGACTCGTATATACACACAATGAAATAGTATGCAGCTGTTAAAAACAATGCTATTCATTAGTTATTACTCATTAGTTAAATGAATAATTGTATATACAAACAGTGAAATAGTATGCAGTTGTTAAAAATAATGCTTACAAATAATGCTTATAACATGGGAAATGTTCATGCTATAAGTGAGAAAAACTGGCCAGACGCAGTAGCTCACGTCTGTAATCCCCAGCACTTTGGGAGGCTGAGGTGGGTGGATACCCTGAGGTCAGGAGTTCGAGACTAGTCTGCCTAACACGGCGAAACCCCATCTCTACTTAAAATACCAAAATTAGCCAGGTGTGGTGGTGGGCGCCTGTAACCCCAGCTACTTGGGAGGCTGAGGCAGGAGAGTCGCTTGAACACAGGAGGCGGAGGTTGCAGTGAGCCGAGATTGTGCCATTGTACCCCAGCCTGTGTGACACAGTGAGACTCCATCTCAAAAACAAAAACAAAAACAAACAACCCAGCATACAAAATTATATGTACAGCATGATCTCAACTGTGCTATAAAATAGCTACAAATACTGGAAATATATTTTATATATAAATTATATGCTTTATATATAAATGTTTTATATCTAAATTAAAGTAGCTTCTCCTAAGTCATGGGATTGTGGGTGACTTTCTTTCTTCTTTATTCTTTTCTATATTTTCCAATTAAAAACAACTGTTTATTGGATTTTATGAGAAAGAAGAAAAGTACACGATTTGGTTCTAGAGGGTTCCCTGTGGTACGACCCCTCCTACAGTGCTGGCTGACACTTCCCCAAGGGGAGACAGCTTTTGACACATGAGCTAAATTCAGTTGCTGACGTGAGTGGGGAGAGGGAACTATTGTACATGGAGGATAAGAAAGAAGAGAGATCTGTCTCTCCCGGTCTTGCTGTCTCCCTCAGATAAGGAATCATCTGTGGCAATTTGACTCTGCCACTTTCTTAGACCCAGTTAACAGCCAGTGATGACTCAGGCAAAGCCGGGAGAGTGTCTCAGACAAAAGGCAGTTAAACCTGTCTGCTGCTTGGGGATCCTCACCTCTCCCCATCTTCCCTCCCATTCTGCAAAATGTCTGCTGGGAACCTCCTATAGCTGAGACCCCGGAGATGCTAAGGCATGGATGTTGTCTTGTCAGTGACCATACTCCAGGAAGGAGAAGCTACAAATAATGTAGGAAAGGTTACAAATACCATATGTGCAGAGAGCCAGGGAAAGCTGTGAGAGGGCAAGGGCCATCTGCAAATGGCCTGCATTTCCCTTGCGGCACGAATGGGCCAAGTGGAGGCCAGGACTCACAAAGGAAACCCTGCACACAACTCAAGCAGCTCTGAAGTGCCTTTGGCAGCAATGGGTGCTTAATAAAACAAGGGGCATGGCTTAGATCAGGGGTTCCCACCCTAAAGTCCAAAGATGGCCCTTGCACCCCCAACATTATATGCAAATTTGGGATGCATGTACATTTTTCTAAAGATAGAAAGTTAAGAAGCAATGGATTAGATTAATCTCAAAGGCCTCTTGCAGTTCTATCAATACAAAACATACAAGAGCCAACGGGCCCATCACCTCCCAAACACTTGGCCTCTCAAAGCTGCTGAGCCCTAGGCTATGCACTCCACAAGGACAAACTCAATGTGGTGTTGTGTTTAGACATGACCTATTAGCATGGTGCTACTTCCAGAAGGCTTGCATTACAAGGTCGATGTTAGAGAAAATTAGTACCTAGAAAATTAGTAACTAGACTGTTAACTTTTCTGCTCTCCTCACCAAACAAAGCACAGCATTTCGCATGCTGTGGATGCTCAGACAGCCAAGGAATAGGAACATGGGTACCCTGCTTTCCAAACCCTCTGCAGGAGATGAGCATGCTTGACTTTGGGGGGCCACCAAACTCCATTCTCAGTCTGTGGGAGCCTGACTCTTAAGGCAGAGGGCCACAGCATTCTCAACAGTTTGGAATGGCCGTAAAAGAGGCCAAGAAAAATGGCTGGCCTTGAAGTTGGAAGGATTAACAACTGGAGAGAAGCCTGTTATCTAAAGATAGGAAGGGCCTCTGCTGGACTTCTCTGAATGCAGGGTGAACAAATTGACTTCTTGAGCTTCCTCCAGCCCAAGGATTCTGTAATTGAAGGGAATGGATGACTCACTCTCAGAGTTACAGGCGTTTAGCCAACCATCTCCTCACATGCATCTAGGACTTAGATCCCAGGTCTGCTGCCCACTCTTTAGATGGCTCTGCACAATTCATTTAACTTCTCTGCGCCTCAGTTATCTCACCTGCAAAGTCAGGAACTGGATGAGACAATGCCAATATCCCTTCCACCTCTAAGAGTCTTTAATATTATTATTGAGCCATTAAGATCAAATAAGAGAAAGGAAAAAAAAAAGCATTCTGCTTCTGGATTCTGTCGAGTCTCCAAGATACATATATACACACACAGGAGCTCTGCTTTAGAGAAGGAAATGATAAAAGGAGGGCAAGTAGCATCCCCAGGCCACCTCCGTCCCCAGGCCTGCACCCATCAGAACTCAGCTGCAACTGTGAGGCCCCCACGTGAGTGCCAAGCCCCTTGAAAAGCAAGGGAAGCGATTTCGCCCGTGAATGATGTGTTTCTAAAAAGTGAAGATGCAAGACATCCCCACCAGCATAAGGTGCTCCAGAGACCAGGAGCTCTTCCATTGTGCCTCCTGGGGCTCGATTTCATAATCCATAAGATGGGGAGACCAGGAATGGCTTTACACTTGAATACTTCAGGTTGACCACTAGAGCCAAGGGCCAAGTAGAGTGTACAGGTATTGGGTAGGATGGGAAGGGGGACCAGCAAAAATTATGGGGTAAGATTTTGACGCCTGCACAAACACAGTTATCTTCAGAGCCCTCAACTGAAGGCTTCCCATTGGTCCCCTGTCAGGAGTGGAGCACCAGGAGTGACCGGAGGGACTAGGCGCTGGGCTCCGGGGTGGGCTGCCGGGACCCTGGGCCGGCTCACCTGATGAAGGTGGTCTTCCCAGTGGAGTACTGGCCCACCAGCAGAACCATGGGCTTGTTGTCGAAGTCGGCATCCTCCAGGGCGGGCGAGTGGAACTCGTGGAAGCGGTAATGCTCTTCCAAGGGCAGCAGCTTGCTCTTGTAGAGTTTCTTGAGCCCCTCACTCACCGTCTGGAAAACCTCGGGGTCCTTCCTCCGGCGGTCGTCCGTACCCAGCCAGCTGAACATCGCAGCCGCCGCTCGCCCCCGGCACGCAGCCCCAGGGGAAGACTCCTCCTCAGGGAAAGATGTCCCGTAGGACCGGTCCGCCGGGCTCAGAGCCGCGCCGCCGCCTCACCCAAGCGCGGAGCTCAGCCGCACCATGGCCCGGGCACGCGGCTAGGAGGGCCGGGAGCGCACTCTCCCTGCTCCTGGGACCAAGTCCAGCCGCTGCTGCATCCAGCAGCCCAGGCCGGAGGGAGGATAAATGATCTGGGCTAGAGGAGGAGGGGTGCAATCTTGGAAATTAAAGTCGAACCTGCAAGGAAACTGCCAGATACCGGGGTCCCCGATCGGCCCCCAGCCCTCGCCTGCTCTGCCCTGCGTGCAGCAAGGGATGCTTCGGCTCCGCTCCTGCCGGACCGAGGCGGCTCAGGGGAGGCGGCGACGCTGCCCAGCCCGCGGACAGCCCCGCATCCGCAGCAGCATCCTGCAGCCCCAGGCGCTGATTTAAATGCCAGCTGGGCAGGAAGCCGGCGCGCAGAGGAAGTCCCCGAGTACTGGCAAGGCAGAGCCGGCCCCACGGTCCCGGCGACAGGAAGCCGCGCAGGGCGCCGCCATGTTTGTGGGCAGGCGCTCAGCTCCAGACCTGCGGCCGCGCGGGGAGAGGGATGCTGACCCAGTCCCGGGGGAGAGCGCCGGTGTCTCAGTCCCCGCCTCTGGGGCTTCATTTTTGGAACAGCGCCCTCTCAGGGACGGCTGCGAGGACAGAGTTGACCTGTTCATCACCCTCCCTACATTGAATCGCCTCTCCTTCGGTTGCTGAGGTCAATTCCCTAGGAAAACAGGTACTCTACTGGGATTTTGGGATTTTTTTTTTTCTTGGCATAGAAAGAAGGACCCACTATCCGGTTCCACAAAATAACCAAAACTGTCACTACTCAAACTTTTAGCTAGGCTTAGGGTGAAGTCATAATCGTTCCCTTTTATTTATTCATTCATTCCAGCAAAGCAAAACAAGCCAACAAGCAAAATCCCTGCAAGTATTGGGCATGTATTATGGGGCAGATGCAATTTTGGTGACTGTGGATACAGAGATGAGTGCTGAACAGATTCTTCCTTCCAGGAACTCCAGTGAAGGCAGGATTTAAAGAGGAGGCATGAGCAGAGGGCCATGGGAATACAGGGAGGATTCACTCCTTTTGTGTGGCTAATTTGACGAAGGCTTCACGGAAAGCAGGACTGTAAGCTGGATCCTAAATGATGAATTGACATTCATTATTCTAGCAGCATAAGGAGCATTTGCAAAGGCTTGAGGAACATGGGAGAACTTGGTGTGTCTAAGGCAGAGTAAACTGTTTGGCATAGCTGGAGTGTAGGGTTTAGGAAGGTGGAAGAGAGTGAGGGAGACCAAGCATGGAAGGCTTTGCCAGAGATGGGGAACCAATAACAATGCTATTACTAATCATTGTTACATTAACAAAATGCTCAGCATGTGCAGGGGCCTGGGCTGAGTTCTCAGTGAACATTGCTTTATTTAACCTTCATGGCAGATCATATTATCTCCAGCATCATACCAAGGAGAGTGAGTGGGAACAATGTTCAGGTGTAGGCAAAAGCAGTGCATTGTGTGTAGAGAATTTAAACCCAATAATAAACTGGCTGAAAGTTGACATGCTTTGTATTGGCACCATTCTAAACAGTATAGTGAGAAAACACTCTTCCCTGCCCAGGCTGATGGCTCCCACTACCCTCCCTTCCACAGATGAAGAAGGAGTAGGCTATGGACCAGGCAGGGACTGGAATGCCAAGAGCAGTGTCGAGGGCAGGGACTGGAGGAGCAAGAGGTTGGAGATTGATATGGTTTTGCTCTGTGTCCCCACATAAATCTCATCTCTAATTGTAATCCCCGTAATCCCCACGTGTCTAGGGACAGAGCTGGTGGGAGGAGATTGGATCATGGGAACAGTTTCCTTCATGCTGTTCTCATGATAGTGAGTGAGTTCTCGTGAGAGCTGATGGTTTTATAAGGGGCTCTTCCCGCTTCGCTCCTCACACTTCTTTCTCCTGCCACTTTGTGAAGGACGTGTTTGCTTCCCCTTTCACCATGATTGTAAGTTTCATGAGGCCCCCTAGCCATGCAGAGCTGTGAGTTAATTAAACCTTTTTCCTTTATAAATTACCCAGTCTTGGGTATTTCTTCATAGCTGTGCGAAAACAGACTAATACAGAGGCCAAGAGACCATTTAGGAAACGATTCCAAAACTTGACAGCAGCAATGGGATTGGAGAAGAGGTCAGACTCAAAAGATTTTTTCATGGAATAGAATTGTCAGATCTTGGCACGTGATAAAAAAGAGGACATAAGGGTGAGGCACAGTCTAGGATGATTTTGAATTTTCTACCATAGGGGATAAGATCGTCGGAGAAGCTCTTCCAATAATTAGGGGAGGCACAGAGAGAGCTGATTTAGCAGACAGAGATAATGTATTTAATCTAAAACATGTTGCATTTGAAGTGCCTGCAGGAGCTTCAAGAAGAGTATGGTGAAGCTGCAGGGATTTCAGAGGAGGGGGGATTGATCAGAAGCCAGTGCTGAATAGAATCTCCTTAGTTACATCTCAGATCTCCCGACTCTCTCCTTGAAACCCAAAACTGACACCTCTTGTTGAGAAATCACTCAGATTAATATTTCACCCTTGGTGTTTAGTTACTACCAGCATACAAACCTACGGAGTAATATTAAAGATATTTAACAACTCACAGGGCATGAGAATCAAACACCCAGAACAGATACTGGCCTTCCCAGTGGAGCAAGACTTGAGCCCTGTGCCATACCTGGTGTTAATACAGTGGTGTCTGGACCTTGGAGAGGTCTGGGCCTATCCCTGGGGAGAGGTCAGGATGGCCAGCATGACAGGAAAGAAATCAAGGGGCTCCATTATGAAAATATTTCAAGAATTTTGTAATCAGTACAACCATGCCATTGTTTGCTGAATGTCTGTTCTGAATATCTAATTTGCCGAGTGCCTGTTGACACATCTACTCCCGTCTCAGTCTTGAGTAGTTGAAATCTATCTGTTTAAAAAAGGAACTAATGGAGCATTTCTGTAGACTAGCAATAAAAAGTCATAAAAGATAACATTCAAAAAAGATACCGTTTTCAAAAGAACAAAAACCTAGGGATAAATCTAACAAAAGATGTGCAAGATCTTTATGTGAAAAATGACAAAACTTTATAGAAAGATATTAAAGAAGTTCTAAATAAATGGGAGAGACATGTCATGTTCCATCATGGAAAGATTCCGTGTCACAAACATGTGAATTCTTTACCACATAATTGATAAATTCAATAGTTGAGAGATATGATTGAAATCAAAATCTAAATAAGGTTTTCCATGGAAATTGACAAGGTGATTCTAAAATGTATAACATATAGAGCAAGAGTAAAAAATAGCTTAGATATTCCAGGAGAAGAAAGAAGATAAGAGGAACAAGGAGGAGGAGGAGGAGAGGGAGAGGTGGAAGGGGAAGGAGGGAAGAAAAAGGAGAACAGAGAAGAGAAGAAGACAACAGTAACATAGCAATGGCAACAACTAAGTGAAGAGAACTTGCCCTAGTGGACATTATTATAAAGTTGCAGTGGTTAAGATGGTTTTGGCACAGAGACCAATAGAATAACGACACAGTAAATAGCCAGGAAATTTGGAAACCTGATATATACAGAAGTTGCTTTAGAGATTGCATATATATCGCCACAAAGTCAGGAAGAATTCTTTAAACGAGACATCAGAAGTACAAACTGAAAATGAAAAAAACTAAGTTTAGCACTAGCAAAATTTAAAACTGTCGTTCAACTAAAATAAAAAAGTGAGTGAAAAGATATTTCCCATACACAAAACCCACAAAAGCATATCCAGAATATAGAATTAATGCCTGTACATTGATAAAAAAGACAAACATTCCAATAGACAAAAACTTGGCAAGAGCCACAAAAATGTCTTTTACAAGAGGCTACATGAATGTCCTATAAACACAAGAAAAGATGTTGCATCTTGTTAGTAATTAGAGAAATGCCAAACCACACTAACACTCCATACCCACCAAAATGGCAAGAATAAAAAAGTTGGATGATACCAAGGTTGGTGAGGATGTAGAGCCATGGGAGCTCTCATAAAATGCTGGTGGGTGTGCAGGCTGGCACAAACACTTTGGGAAACTATGTGGCATTGCTTCGTGAAGCTGAAGATGTGCATGACCTGCCATTCTATTTCAAGGCATGATCTAGAGAAACTCTTGCACATGTGCGTAGGGAGATAAGTCTAAGAATGTTGATGGTAGCATTATTTGTAGCAGCAAAAATGTATAAACAACTAAATGTCCTTCACCGAGTAAATGGATGAATTGTGCCACATTCATATAAAATATGTAGCACACTGGGGTCTAGTTGAGGGTGGAGGATGGGAGGAGGGAGAGGAACAAAAAGCAAGAACTATTGGGTACTAGACTTAACACCTGGGTGATGAAATAATCTGTACAACAGACCGCCATGACACAAGTTTACCTATGTAACAAACCTTCACATGTACCCCTGAACCTGAAACAAAAGTTACAAAAAATGCATACTCTACAGATGAGAAAAATGAGGAAAGTGGTGCTACTGATGCCAAAATACAGTGTTGAGTGAATAAAGCCAGAAGTAGGCTATTATGCATAGAATCATACAATTTCATTAATGTTTTCGGTCATGCAAAAACCACTATCTGTTGTTCATGGATGCATATGTGTGCATTGAAATTTTTTAAAAGAGAAGCAAAGGAATGGGGTGTTCTCTGGGGACTAAAAAGGGAAATGGCATTGGGGATGGGTACACAAAACACAAGGAGCTTCAACTATATGTACACTGTTTTCTTTCTTTTTCTTTTCTTTTTCTTTCTTTCTTTCTTTTTTTTTTTTTTTGAGACAGGGTTTTCCTCTGTTGCCCAGGCTGGAGTGCAGTGGTGCCATCTCGGCCTACTGCAACCTCTACCTCCTGGATTCAAGAGTTTCTCCGCCTGCCTCAGCCTCCCAAGTAGCTGGGACTACAGGCATGAGCCAACACGCCTGGCTAATTTTTGTATTTTTAGTAGAGATGGGGTTTCACCATGTTGGCCAGGAGATTATCTCTCAAATTTGATAGTGAGTACTTGGCTATTCATTTCTTACTCCTTTTATCCTTTATTTTTAAAAAATCTGATCCTTGGATGCACAAAGTTGGAATTGTTTTCATAATTGTGGTTCAAGACAAACTATACCTGGCTCTTTTATTATATTTTTTAAAAACTTAACACATATTTATGTAATGGACCCTTGATGAACCCGTCATTCAAACCGAGGACTAGAAAAATTAGCAGTAATTTACATCTACTTATGTGCTCCTCCCCATCCTGTCTCCTGCCCCTTCTCCTTCTTTCTAGAGGAGACTGCTATCCTGAATCTACTGTGTATTGTTCCCTTGCTTCTTAATTACTTTTACACACAAATGCAAACCGAAAGAACATATTGTTGAGGTTTAGTGTTTTTGGACTTTTTATAAAAAGCGTATCCTGCTACATGTAGTGTCCCTGGAACTCGACTTTTCTCCCATTCAACATTTGTTTTCAGCCCCATCTGGCTCCACAGGGCTCTCTCCCACCAGGTGTCTCTTCCAAACCCAGCACATGACTCCTATTTCTGTCACCTGCCAGGTGTATGGGGGTTCCCAGTCAGACAACCTGCAGTGGATGGAGTCCCGGTGTCCCCATGTCTTTGCTGTGTGAGCTTGGGGAAAGTGGCTTTACTCTCAAGCCTCAGCACCCTGGTCTCTGAAATAAAGATGGCAATAACGTTTTTTTCAGGATTAAAGGTACAATGCATGTAAAGTGCTTAGCGCAGGGCCTGGTCCATTGAGTGTGTTCAGTATATGTTAGCTCTTAATATTATAATCATTATTATACTTGTATCTACTACATGGCACTGCCTTATATCCTATTTAACAAGCTGTTGAATAAATTATTGAATAAGCTTAGTATTTAATAGCTGTAATATTTAATAAGCTAGCACCTAATAAGTTAGTGAGCAACTTCTTTCAGTTCATTTGTGTCTTAACTGAGGATGGCTCATTAACTCAAAGGAATATAATTGTTACTAGTGATGTCTGTGGCGTTCGCTATGGGTTCTTGGGGATGACACTATGAAACAGAGGACTTTTCCATCTCTTCCATTTCTCCCACTCAGATACTAACCCAGGCCAAACCCTCCTTAGCTTCCAAGATTAGATAAGATCGGGTGCATCCAGGGTGGTATGGATACAGCCACTTTCCTTTCTCATCCACAACCCCAGAGTTTGGCCAGAAGTAAAGAGAGAAGATGGAAACTGTAGCAGCAACCTGGAATACAAGTTTGAGCCCTGGCTAGGGGAGTTAGAAAAATCAGGAAGTGGGGCCAAGTGTCCACAATCCTAGGAATCTATGGCCTCTTTCAACCTGGCCCAAATTCGATTGCATCCGAGTGACCTGCCTGCAACCACGCAGGCACCCATGCCTTCACCGGTGCTTCCCACTCCTCATCACATGGGCTCCTTTATACACCCTGTCCTCAGCCTCAGTCTTCCCTTCCCCACCCTCTGCCTGGTAGGCACCCACTCATCCCTTAGGGCTCAGTGCGGTGATCCGCCCTCTGAAGAGCTGAGTCAGCAACTTTCCCATAAGAAGGCTCTCCACTTCCAAGCTACCCCACGTAAACCTCTGTTACTGCATTCATCATATTTTACTGTAATTACGTGTTTAAATTGTTTGCCTCTCAACTAGACAGGGCACGTCTTCAGCCTGGCGCTGTGTTGTACTCGTTCTGTTTACTTCAGTTGGAGGTGAAAGTGCATCAGCTCAGCCAATGCCTACTGATGAGATCAGGCCGAGTGAAAACCTCTGTTTAGGATAAGGTCCTCATTGGTGAAACCAGAGTAAGACAAACACCAAAGGCAGAAAAGTGTCAGTGACACTTCACAATGTTGTTGTGGGGATAAGATGAAACAATGTAGGTCAAGGACTTGATACGTTTTTTATAAGTCTATAGTAAACGCTCAATAAATAGTTCCCTTTCCCTTTGGATGAATGAGTACTGAATGTGCACAAGGAAAGGGAAGTCTGGAATAAAAATACACAGGTGAGGGAACTGTGCTCAGGAAGTTTATAAGCCAAAAAAGAGGTGAAGAAAGAGGGTCTGGCTGAGTCTAGTTAATGGTTTGTTCAGGAATAACACTCCCCCTTCATACCATCGGTACCAATTGCTGGGATACGGCTCTCTCATACATAGCAGCTCTCCTCGGCAGAAAGTCAGTTTCATCCCTAGGTGCAGCAGGAACAGAGCTAACCTGAGAAATCCAACATTTCACAGAGGAAAGCTCACACCATGAGAGGCAGTGGTGTGTGTCTGGTTTTAATAAGCTGCCTGCTTGATGAACCTCCACAGCTCAGTTTCTAAGAACCTCAACTTCCAAAGGCAAGACATTTGCTACCTGCAAGATGTGAGCTATAATTAGAAAATCTCCCAATTATGGTCAGTGTCTGCTTTTGTAGCACATGTGTTTCCAGAGCGTGGGCATCTGGTCCTCACGGCAATCCTGAAGAGGTGGATAGGGATATTTCCCAGAGGGAAACTCAGGTGCAGAGAGGGAGGAAACTGCCCACACAGGCATCCTTGATTGAGCTATCGATCATCCTACTCACTTTCCCCTCAGTCCACAAAAAGTGGGAGGCAGCTTACCAAAATCTCTTGAATTCTAAAAAATAAATGAACCCTTGAGGCAGCTGATATGAGGGAAATGGGCAGGTGGGTGGTACAGAAATATCAGAGAGAGGTGAGCAAGAGGCCCCCAGAGGTGAGCAGCCATCACATTGGGCTCTGAGCTGCTTGATCAAAGCAAAAACAGAAACAAGTTATTAGTTCCAAACCCAAATATATCAGTCTGTTCCTGCCAGCAGGATCTTGATTGCACCATCCCACACAACAGCCTCGCTTGAGTAAGAGAAACACCCAAAGCAGGAAAATCCAGTGCTGAAGGACCCCAGGACCAACACCAGTTCCTGAGCATCTTTCCTGGGCTGTAAGTGTTGTTTATGTGTCTGTCTCTTTGCCAGGGGAGATAGAGGAAGTGCCTTGAGCAGAAAAGCTCTTTTTTAACCCTGCACAGGGCTGGTGCAGGCACTGACGTTGACTCATTCTTGATGTGGCTTTTGACAAGCAAACAGAAAGATTAGAAATGTGAATTCTCTGTAGTTGGCCAATTATTATAACCTTATATGTTATAACAGATAAGTCTATGACAACAAAAATGTCTGTGAGCACAGAGAACCTGATAAAGGCAGAAGCTATGAGTGTGGGTTATTTAAAAATACACAGGCGGCCGGGCGCGGTGGCTCAAGCCTGTAATCCCAGCACTTTGGGAGGCCGAGACGGGCGGATCACGAGGTCAGGAGATCGAGACCATCCTGGCTAACTCGGTGAAACCCCGTCTCTACTAAAAATACAAAAAACTAGCCGGGTGAGGTGGCGGGTGCCTGTAGTCCCAACTATTCGGGAGGCTGAGACAGGAGAATGGCGTGAACCCGGGAGGCAGAGCTTGCAGTGAGCTGAGATCCGGCCACTGCACTCCAGCCTGGGTGACAGAGCAAGACTCAGTCTCAAAAAAAAAAAAAAAAAAAAAAAAAAACACAGGCAGACAAAGTGGGGTATTAAAGTTTGGGGTGATAATCCATCAGGAATTATTTCCGCATTCTTTACTAGTTCTTTTGGTTCAATGATCTTCTGTTCTCTTTTGATTTGTCGTGTCTTCTTAAAGATAAATTATTATAAATTATTGGGTAACATAATCCTTATTTCAGAGTTATCTATTTTGTTTCCATGAGTTATTTGCCTAAATTAGAATTATGTCATTTAAATTACAGCAACTTTTGTTAAATTTTAATATCTGGTATGAATAGTCACCCTCCCTTACTAGTATATTTTTAAAATTTCTTAGATATTCTCACTTTCTTCTTGTTTTCATCATTGTCTTCCTCCTCCTCTCCCTCTTTCTGTCTTTTATTTTTTCCAATTGAAATTGAAAAGTAATTATGAAAATTTAGGGGTAATTTTACTTCAGTCTTTTCTTTTGTGCGCATATATTTAACTTGCCGTGTGATATTTTCCCCCAGTCAACACCATACCACCAGTAATTTTACATCTCCTGAAAAATATTCCAATAATTAAATTGAAATGAATGCTAGTATTCAGCTATATGGAAATTCTATAATCTAATGAACTATATTCAATGATGGACAGATAAGTCATTTGCAAAATTATTGTCAACAATAATAAAAACTCTATTTCAGAGTTATCTATCCTGTTTCTGTGATCATCATTGAAAGATGAACATTTTTGTATGTAAATATTCATCCATGGTTTTATTTTCTTTGTACATATTTAATAAATGAAACTACTGGGAATATTACTAATGCTTTTGATACTTATCACCAAATTGCTTTCCAAAAGAGGCACATCAATTTATACACTTACCACAATGATGTCAGAGTTCCTACATTTTTTCCCTCTCTCCAGCCCTGTATGTTACTATTTTAAAATATTTTCATTTTATTAAAATGTAGTTATCTCTCATTTAATAATCTAAACCTTATTATTTTAAAATATCCATCAATTTGGGAAATGAGAAGTGATAGACTTTTAAAATCAGTATATATTTTACTATGAAAACTTTTGAAATTGTTTATTAACCATTTGTATTTTCTGATTGTCTATTTTTTCCCTCATTTTCTAAAAGCATTTAGTGTTTTCTTATTGTTTTGAAAGAGTTTTAAGTTTTACAGTAAGGACATGATTAATCTTTTGTCTGTGTCTAATCCAAGTTAATTTTCATATTTTGCCAATTACCTTGTCCTTGTCTCTTCTCTGTCTTACAAAACAGAATCATTGGGATCTCTTAATCAGAATCTCATTAAAACTGTGAATTAATTTTAGGAATGACATCCTTTTAATACTTAATCTTTCCCTCCAGGAGTATGACATGACTGTCTATTTATTCACAAATCTTTTATATCTCTATAAACTTTTTATAGTTCTCCTCAAATAGCCAAAACCCTTCCTTGATTATTCTCAGATATTTTGTAGTTTATTATTATTGCAAATGAGATATTTCTATTATGGTAACTTCTAACGGCTTATTGTTATATATAGGAATCCCATTAATTTAAACAATATATATAATTATTTTATTTACTACTTATTCATTTGATTTTAGTTTATTATTTGTTTTTCAACTTATATAAAGATTATCAACTAGTGCTTTTCTTTTTTATAATACTATGTTGGTTTATAATGTATATTTTGTATTTTGGCTAGAATTTTCAGAACAATGTTGAAAATAACAAAGATGTCAGCTTTCTTGTTTTGTTCATGATTTCAATGCCATCCTGGTACCTGTCTGGATTCTTTTTTCTCTCCTCACCTCAACTTCCCCACCCCTTGGCTTGGGCATGATGACCTCTTTCAACATTTATTTTTTCCTTTTGGCTGGATAAAAAAATATTCTACTAAAGCAAAGCATCTTGTATGTAGTATCTTCTCAGCTTTAACAGGCATATATATTTGTGTGTATATGGAAGCCTTCGTACGTAAATGTGTATGTGTGTTGTGTACTGAGTGTTCTTTCCTGGGAGCCTGGGTAGATGGTGGTGCCATCAATGGAAGCTGAGACCGTAGAAGAGTCTCAGGAGCAAGCAGTCAGTTTGAGGAGTTCTCCACTGATAGCCACAAGGATACTACAGCACTGCCCCAGGCTCTTCTCAAAAGGCTTCTCCTTTACGGGATGGGACAAAATTCACATATTAAAGAGACAAGATATTTAACTGATGACACACTCAATGTGGATCAATACTGAGATGTAGTTGTGAAAAATGATGGTGAGATTCAGGCTGTATGAAAACAAACATAGGAAAAAATGACTATCAACATTGATGGAGAGCCTGTTACATGTCAGGTGTTACGCTCAGTGTTCTTAAATAGATGACTTCGTTTCATTTGCACAATGACAGCTCAAAATGTCATTATTCTCCCAGATAAAGAAACAGAAGCAGCTGGGCATGGTGGCTCATGCCTGTAATCTCAGTACTTTGGGTGGCCAAGGCAGGTGGATCACGAGGTCAGGAGTTTGAGACCAGCCTGGCCAACATAGTGAAACCTCATCTCTACTAAAAATACAAAAAATCAGCTACGTGTGGTGGTGGGTGCCTGTAGTCCCAGCTACTTGGGAGGCTGAAGCAGGAGAATCACTTGAACCCGGGAGGCAGAGGTTGCAGTTAGCCGAGATTGCCCCTTTGCACTCCAGCCTGGGCAAAAGAGCAAGACTCCATCAAAAAAAGAAAGAAAGAAAGAAAGAAAGAAAGAAAGGAAAAGAAACAGAAGCTTAGTACTTGGAATGAGGCAGAGTAGAGGAGGTGTCATTGTCTTTCTGAAGGCTTGGATGTTGAACTGACTTACGTGCTCCAGATGTGGTCTGATGGGACATATTTAACAGTGAGGGAACTGGTCACACTAAACTGTGTTGTGTGAATAATTTAAGGAGCTAAAAATTTTAAAGTTATATTTGAAGGGCGGTCACATGGGCTGGTGAAAACTCTGGATAGAGGGTGAGCCAAAGGTAATCAATTTACTACCGTAATATCACCCACTTGCAAGATTTCCGCTTCTCTCTGCATCTGCATGCTGATAACCTTAAACATTCCTGTCTCCCGTTTACACTTCTGTTGTCTTAGTCAGTTTAGGCTGCTATAACAAAATGCTGTAGATTGGGTGGCTTATAAACAATACGCATTTATTTCTCACTGCTCTGGAGGTTGGAAGCCCGAGATCAGGGCACCAGCATAGCTGGGTTCTGGTGAACCAGGTTCTTCCAGGTTGCATGTTGTCAACTTCTTGTTGTATCCTCACATGGTGGAAAGTTGGCAGGAGAGCTCTCTGGGGTCCCTTTTATAAGAGTCCTAATCCCATTCATAACTCCCATTCATAACTCTCATTCATTGCTCCACCTTCGTGACCTAAGTACCTCCACAAGCCTCCACCTACTAATATGATCACATTGGGGGTTAGGATTTCCACCTATGAATTTTGGGAGGATGCAAATATTCACTCCATAACACTTTGAACTCCAGATCTATTTCTGACACTTTCACCGGGATATCTTATAGACCAATCACACTTAGTCCAAGGGGTTAAAAGGTTCTCAAAAACCTCTCAGTAAGCACCAAATCCAATCATTAGTGAATAATCACAATTATGATTTTCAAAAAATGTATTGAATGCATATTAAGTACCCATTTAGTCCAGCCCCTGGATTAAATGTTTTATATTCATTACAATACAAACAATTGAATTTTTCCACTAATCATGTAAAGTATCTATCATTCCCATTTTGTGGATGATAACACTGAGGCTCTTAGAGGTTAGTTGCTATCTTGAGGCTATCTGACTAGTAAGGAGTAGCATCGGGGTCAAACCGCAGGTTGATCTGGCTCCAAACATAAGGTCTTTCTAGGATGCAAACTCCACATAATTCCAGAGCGGGCAAGTCGAAGTGGAGGGTGCTATGTGTTTGGAAGGCGCAGGTATGAAGGCCACCTAGGTGACTAGTGTTTTCAGAGCTGCTTCCTCTTTCAATAAAGCCCAGACTCAAAGACTTACCAGATATGCTTTTCAGTTGAGGGGAAGTTTGGTCTTTTATACTTTGAAAGGCAGAGATAAACCTTTCCATGGAACCGTAGGAGGAAAATGCATTTCAACATAAGTCTCTTCCATGTTCTATTGAAAAGTTTTGCCCACTCAACTCCATAAAAGTGTGTTATTTTCTGTATATAGAGAATCCCTCTATTTTAAGATAATGCAAACCTTAGGATGGCTATTTGACATAGTTGTTAAGGTAAGGAATTCCTTTGACTGATAGACCTGATGCCTCCATGCTAGATACATTGCTTCAGAGGGTTATGTGTGAAAAACTCCTAGGAATTGGGGCTGCTACCTTGGCAACTGTGCTAGAGTCCTCACTCTGGCTGGGGTGCTGCTGACTTCAAGGCCCTTTGTACCTCTTTTCTTGCATCTTCTGGGCATCAGTTGCAATGTCTTATTCACTTTTGTATCCTTGAAATTAGTCATGGTTTATTTACCATCAGGGCTTCTTTCCAACTATACCCCAATGACATGAAACAGAAACCTCGCAACCATCTCTTGGGAGGAAATGCAGAGACCACACTGTTCTCCCTGGCAATCAGATTTCCCTGTCATGAGCATCATAATGGCAAATACAAATACTTTTCTGCCAAGAAAGATAGGTAGTTTACAGATCAAAAGGAAAACAAAGCCAAAAATAAACCGAAGAAACCAAACCCCAAAAAGGCAGATAAACAAAGGTAAAACTGTGAGACACTTGGAGAAAATGATATCAGGAAGAAAGAAAGGGTCAGGAAGAGAATGGCTAGAAATATGTTCCTTAGTAGTGTATTGATTTGGACCCATTAAACAATGCCAACTACACAATTAAAATAGAGGCAGAAAATAAAAAACGTGCACTGTACCTGCCTTGCCTCCCTGATGGGCATGACTCATGGTGCTGTCCCCAAGCCCTCCCCAGACAGAGCAGTCCTTGTCAATCAGAGTTCACTCAAATTATTTGTTATGAATAAATGTTATTGAAATTTTAATTAGCTCTCTGAGAACTTAGGAAAATACCCTTCTGTTGAGAAAATAGCTTGTCTGTGTTTATTTTCAAACTTCACAATGAATTTCTTAAAGAATATTTTCTATGACATTCTAAAAAGATTGTGAATGTGAAGGATTTAATAACTTAGGTCTTGGAATTTACTTTGAAACCCTGGGCATGACTTTTCATTTATGAGCTACGCCACAAAGCCTCTTTTTATTATCTTGGTTCTTGGATAGATTTCTAATGCTTGAAAGTTATATATGGAATCATCAATTTTTCCTTTCATTCTTCTGAACTTGTTATTGCCCTTTCTCCCACTCACAAATCAAAGCCCTTCTCTTTTCCTTGTTGGATCCTGGTTTTGAAAATGTATAACCAAATGAACAAAAATCAGGTGGAAAAAAACATCAAGGAATAGCATGACTTGTCGGTTAGTGGCGTGATCTCGGCTCACTGCAACCTCTGCCTCCCTGGTTCAAGTGACTCTCCTGCCTCAGCGTCCTGAGTAGCTGGGATAACAGATGTGTGCCACCATGCCTAGCTAATTTTTGTAGTTTTAGTAGAGGTGAGGTTTCACCATGTTGGTCAGCCTGGTCTTGAACTCCTGACCTCGTGATCCACCTGTCTCGGCCTCCCAAAGTGTTGGGATTACAGGCGTGAGCCGCCGCGCCTGGCCGTCAGTTAGTTTTATGAAGCTTTGGTGCTGCTGCTGCTGCAGCCACCACAGCCTGACAGCCCTTGTCTGTGGGGCTGCCAGAAGTAACCCTGGCCAGGGTAATGATACCCCATGACTTTCTCGCTTTATTCTTATGTTGGCAAAACAGAGAATCAATGGTTAGAGCTTAGCCATAGGCGTTTCAGTAGTTTTTCTTATTTACAGTTGTGTTGGATACAAAACAGTTTTGCTTGTTCCTTAATGTGAGTCTAGTGAAACCCCATAAATAACCTGTGTGCCCATGAAAGGTCACCTTGGAGCAGTCACTATTTACTATCTCAGGTACTCTATTTTATTCCTCAACTGGATTTTTTTACTTCTTATTTCAGTGCCCCAAATTCCAACAATCAGGGATTCATTTGGAAAAGGAGTTTTCTATTTTAAAAAATGCAAATATTATGGTGAGGTCACAGTAGTGAGACATCAGGAATTCAATTCAATTGCTTTCCCATGCCCTGAAGGAATGAGAATTTTGATTAGAGGGAAAGGAAGGAGAAACTTTAGAGAGCAATTAGGTTTGTGGGAGAGGCAGATTATTTAGGGCACTTGGACTCTTCTAGAAGAAATGGAAAGTAGGACATTAGAAGGTGCCACAGACGCATTTGACCTCCTTTGAATGTTTGCTCAAGGCTGGTCCCAAACAGAATCATATATATTGTAACAGAAAGTAGAGAGAGGACGAACACAATTGTGTTTCATGTGATTGAGTCCCAGAAAGAGGAAATGGCTTGCCTAGCTTCACAAAGTTAGTGAACCTACATCTGTGTTTCTGACTCTCAAGCTAACCCTTGTTTTCCAGTACTCCACTGCAATACCAGCCAAGGAACACGTTTCCCTCTGCTTTGCCTCCAGGACTTAGAACTCCAGCAAGTGCTCCGGTTCTACTGCTCCTGAGCCTGTGAAGACCACCAAAGCCTTTCTGGGAAATTCATGACTCCTAAAATCTTGTTTTGACAGGAAAGTAAATTTCTAGTCATAAATCACAAACTTGCCAACGCACTTCTGGTCCACAGCCCACTGTGGGTCAGGACTGCCTGTGCCTTGCAGAGACAGAAGGCTCATACCAGATGCACTTGAGTTCACTGCCTTTTTCTCAGGCATACTAGTCTGTCCTGGGTGACAGTCGGAAGCCTGGGGAAGGGATGTATGACCTCTGAGATGTCAAAAGGCCACAGTGCTGCTGTGCAAGGCTGGTGAGCCTCCCTGGCCATCTGTTTCCTATCACCCAGGACAATAACTTTCAAGAGTTGTCACGGGAGGAAATGGCCCTTGGTCCTTACCCTCTGTGCCTGGATGGCTCTGTGAATCCGCAGTACAATTTATAATAAGCCCAGTGATGACCATAGCAACAACTCAGACATAGAGTGAGCCTAGCCCTGTGCCAGGTGCAGGGTACTATCCCAAGGGATGAACGGAAGCCCCTCATCTGGAGTCCCTGAAAAGATGATGAATAGAAGGGGGAAGATAACTAAGGGCCAGGATGAGGAGATGAAAATGAAAAGGTTATATCTGGGAGACAGATCAATAATAATAGTGGTCTTCCTAAATCCACTGCTTCTACTATCCCCGTAACACCTTCAGACCTGTGCGAGGAAGGGTGGCTATTTCGTGCATGAGGCAGGGGGAAGGCTCCAGAAAGTGTTGCGCTCAGGAAGAAAGCTTTGGATTTGATTTGACAGTGGCAGGGAGACAATTCCTTGACAAAGATGAGAAAAAGTTAGTGCAACCTGACTCCCTGGGACTTTAGCCCCATCTCCGCTGTTTACCGGCTGTGGTTATCTTGGGCGAGTTGCCATGCTGTGCCTCCGTCTTCTTTTTGTAGAATGTGGATAATAATAGCCTCACAAAGTTGTGAAGATTCCATGAGATTCTGCATGCAATGTGCTTAGCATTGTGCTTGGCATGTCATAAGTGCTCAAAACATGTTGGCTGTTATTCTCAATATTAGTTAATTTATCAGTACTAATAAAATGAGTGGAGTGACAATCACACAAAATGATTGAGTTGCAGAGATTAGAGTCAAGGCAAACGCCAAGAAGCAGGCGGGGAGGAAGAGGACTCTGATTTCACTGACACATATTGAGCACCTCCTGGGTAGTAGGTATGGGGATCCTAGGTGTGCAAGCGTGGAGGCCGGCAAGCTGGAACCGACTAAGCTGCTATGCTGAAAATCTGTGCAAGTGGTGGCAGAAGCCTAGGAGAAGGATTTGGGAGTGGTGGGGGTGGGGAGTGAAGAAGTCTAGAGCAACCACAGGAGGGCCAGGAAAAACTTTAAGGGAAGAACAACCAGATTTGGAGCAATGGGACCCAGGGTGAACTGTGAGGAGATAACCAATGGGAGGCCAATGTTCTGAGTCCCAGATGGCCAAAATGGGGGATGTGGAAAGTAGATTGGGAAGGAAGAGGGAGCTATCTCAATAGCACAAATGAATCACAGATTTCCTCCTTAGCAGGAGACATCCCTGAGTGCTGCATCAGACTCTGACAATCGTAAAAGAAAACCCACAGTCACCTCTTTAAAAATACTTTCTAGGCTTCTGTCAATGTTAGTTTAAACATAGGGATGTACAGGAATCTCTGTCTTGGTTCTTTGGTGTCCTGGGAGTGGTGGGGAGGTGAGCAAGTGGGGTCATGTGCTCCTGCAAGTGAGATGCTTTTCTAGGTCTCACCTGAAAATACCCTCCCCAGGGCTGAAAGTGAGAAGATGACTAACTCTTTCATCAAGGCATTACTGGAACAGGTTCTCTCTGTATGGTGTTCTAAAGAAATAACTGGATTTGTGTAATCCAGTCACAAAGCCCTGGGTACTCCACTCCCTTCCAGAGAACACACCGTGGGGAGGAGCCAAGGTCCTGGGAGGTGGGGTTGCAAATTCTTGGCCAAACACCATGTGTAGAAAGGACCCATATATAAGAGGTGGTCTCAGGCTACAGGCTTCTGACTGCACCAGGATTAGAGCCTACCCAGGTGCTTAAAGAAGCAAAATCTCCTGTGCAGGTAAGTTTCTTTAGTTCCAAGGGTGGGTCCAAGTTAGCCCAGAGGCCCTGTGAGACTCTACAGGGTCTGGGTTTAGAAGGTGAGAGGAAGGTATTTGCTTCTCCTGGTTTGAGCTTTGTAGGTGAGTATATACAGAAAAAGCCCTGGAGTCTGGAGATTTCAATTTTGTCCTCAGTTTTGCCATCACTTATTAGTGTGACCTTGAGGAATAAACTTCAGGAATAGACTTTCGCCCCAATCTCCTCATTAAAAAAAAAAAAAAAAAAGATGGGAGTATGTTTGGGCCTGGGTAATTTCTGAGGTCCCTCCAGCTCTGGTTTCTCTCGAAGTTGTTTAGTAGAGTTATTGATGCTGCTAGGTGCTGTCATTTCCCAGAACACAGGCCGATCCAGTAGTCTCCTGAGCCTCCTGGTAAGAGGGAATCTGGAGGCAGCCAGTTCCTCACTGAGGCCTTATGGGATCCTCAGAGTCAAGGAGGCCGACTGCTCTCTGGTTCTAATAAGCAGTGGGGCTGGGCTGACTTCCTCTATGAAATTAGATGTGAAGAACACACTGGGACGGTGACCACACCGTAAGAGTGAAATTGTGCCTCAAATGATAGCTGTCAGTGTGGTGCTTGGCACGGCCCTTGCCTAGACTAGAAATCTCAAAATTGCCCTTGTCTGGGTGGTCTGCTGGCCTATGGGCACTGGAAGTCACTCATCAAGGCTCTGGAGGACTCCGGAGGGAGGCAGTCGGCTCTCAGTTCCGCTTATAACCCTATTCTATGGAGGCACAGGATGATAATGTTTTGGTGGGTGGTACCTACGTTTTTCAGCCTGGGTACTTCAGGCCTGATAGGGTGAAGGGTACCTTTGATTTTCTAGGGGGAGAATTCTTGGATGAGTTAGGTACTGGCCATTTCACAGAGTGGGAGCCTCATCCTGAAGAGTGAGGGCCCTTTCTAGAGTGTGAGCCTGGTCGTTGGACTGTGACTTCCTCGGGGGCAGAAATTCTGTCTAATCCATCCTGTACCCCTACCATCTAGGGCAATGCCTGGCCCATGGGGAAGCATGCAATGCAATAAAGCCTTGTTGAAATGAATTGATTCTCCCACTTTTCAAACTCCCTTGTAAATCTCTCTCCTGACTATCAAAACAAGCAGTAGAAAAGGAATGGAATTGATGTAACTATCAGTGGTATAATTGGTTTGGTGATAGATCGCTCGACCTCAAGGGTAGCCACTAAGCTAATTTATAACATATAGATTGGTTTTGTCACTTTAGAAAGTTATGTAAATGGAGGTCGGGCGCGGTGGCTCAAGCCTGTAATCCCAGCACTTTGGGAGGCCGAGATGGGCGGATCACGAGGTCAGGAGATCGAGACCATCCTGGCTAACACGGTGAAACCCCGTCTCTACTAAAAAATACAAAAAAACTAGCTCGGCGAGGTGGCGGGCGCCTGTAGTCCCAGCTACTCAGGAGGCTGAGGCAGGAGAATGGCGTAAACCTGGGAGGCGGAGCTTGCGGTGAGCTGAGATCCGGCCACTGCACTCCAGCCCGGGCGACAGAGCGAGACTCCGTCTCAAAAAAAAAAAAAAAAAAGAAAGTTATGTAAATGGAATCAAAGAGTTTTTGTGTCTGAATTTTTTCTACTCTGTATTGTTTGTGAATCTCATTCATATTGCAGCATGTAATTCTTGTTTGTTCAGAGCTGTGAAGTATTTCATTGTATAAATGGATGTGATATCCATTTATATGGATATTATTAATATTTATCCATGTTCATGGACATTTGGGTAGTTTTCATTTGGGGATATTTTTCGTATTTCTTTTTTTCTTTTTTTTTTTGAGACAGAGTCTCGCTCTGTCGCCCAGGCTGGAGTGCAGTGGCCGGATCTCAGCTCACTGCAAGCTCCGCTTCCTGGGTTTACGCCATTCTCCTGCCTCAGCCTCCCGAGTAGCTGGGACTACAGGCGCCCGCCACCTCGCCTGGCTAGTTTTTTGTACTTTTTTAGTAGAGAGGGGTTTCACCGGGTTAGCCAGGATGGTCTCGATCTCCTGACCTTGTGATCCACCCGTCTCGGCCTCCCAAAGTGCTGGGATTACAGGCTTGAGCCACTGCGCCTGGCCTATTTTTCATATTTCTGTTGTGAGTATTGATGTACATGTCTTTTGGTGCATAAATTTAAGCATTTCTGTTGGATAATAAGCAGTAATGGAATTGTATCATATAGTTTGTAGGTGTTTAGCTCTAGTATTTACTGTCAAATAGTTTCTTTTCTTTTTGTGTTTTTTGAGATGTTTCTAATTGGCTTACTTTTTCCAAAAGTTTTCCTGGGTTTTTAACTGCATACCTTGATTTTCTGGAGTAGCGTTAATCAGAGCCTAAAATGACTGGCCAAGTCTTCCAGCCGGGGAATGGGCTTGGTAGAAGAGGGGGCTGTTAACCAGCATCCTCTCCCCAGTTCATGAGTGTGAGCGAAGGGCAGGAAAGCCCCACAAGAAGAAGACAAGAGGTTTCCAGAGAAGGCTCTGGAGAGGAGGGGACATTTGCCCTGAGCTTTGAAGGATGAGGGAGATTTGAGGCAGAAGACGTCAGGAGGAAGCGACATCTCCTTTGTAAGTTTGGACAGAGCAGAGGGTTTGTGGTGGGGGTTTGTGTACACAGAAAGGAACTAACACACCAAGAGCCTGGCCATTTGGACTTGATGCCATGAGCTGTGTGGTTTTGAGGGTATGATGTGAAATGGCCAGTCGTATGGCAAATGCAGGATCACAGGAGGAGAAGAGCTACCTCAGTCTGACCGCTCATCTAGCTCAAATTCCATGACTCTCTGAAGATGCGAATGCCCCTGCAAAAAAATGAAAGGAATGAATTTGCATCTGCTTTAAAACTCCTTCCTGTCCAAATGTGTTGTCAAATGTTCAGAATCATTTGATATTTTGTTTTGAAAATCGGAAGGGTTGGCTCTTTGAAAGTGTGGGAATGGATAGAAAAAGAGTAGGGGATGACTCTCAGACTAGGGTCCCGCTGCCTCTTGGGGTGGGAAGTGTCAGAGCAGCGCAGCTCGAGGGGAACAGAGAGACCCCACTGAAGTCATAGTCTAGGAGGAGGCTGTACAAAGAGAATGTGCCTGTGCTGGAGAGAAGAGATGCCCCAGGGCTCCCCCAACAGTCAGGCTGAGCAGGCCATGCCTCCCTGGAACTGCTCCGAGGTCCTGTCTGTATATGGGGGCACTGAATGGGATGACCACTAAGTTCCTTCTAGCCTCATATTTGATTCAGCTGCAGTGAGCAACGCCAGGGTGCAACTTCCACACAGGCCGAGTGGTTGTTCCTGTGCTCAGGGAAAGCTGTGTCCAGGTCATGACAACTCGTGCTCCAGGGAGTCTTCTTCTCTGCAAAGATTTGTAGCTATGCAGTGTCTCATAAAGTCAAATGGAAGTGGGGTGGCTGTGGGTGAGTAGGGAGCTCCACCAGTTGAGTTCTTAGACCTCCATAGAGGCATGCAGTCAGCCCAGGGGATGCCCACCCTGGGATTGCCAGTTAAGGGACTTCCTGCCTCTTCTCCCCCACCTTCTCCCAAGGCGCATGTTCCCTTTGGAGACTCCTTTTTCTTTTAGGTCTGACCTTGGTTTTGCTTCCCCGGTTGCTTTGACGTGGATCCCACATACCACCCAGGAAAGGAGCCCTCAGGCAAGCCTGGATGAGCATTTCGGAGGGGAAGGATGTTCAAGAGGCTCCCTCAACCTAAATCAGGCCCCAGCAATGTGATCAGACTCCAGAAGAGCAGCCAAGTGATTGACAGTTCACAGGAAGTCTTTAACTTCCTTTATCTCAGTTCAGCTTCATAAGAGGGGAGGGAGGGCATGCTTTATTGTTCCTTACATTTTCCAAGTGAAGAAACATCCATCCCTTCCATCAGTGAGTCAATTGGCCAGCATTTATCAAGCATCTGTTTATTCATGGTATTATGTGACTAGAGATTAAAAAAAAAAAGCCTATACCATTCTTGCCCTCAAGAACTCACAGTTGGGCCACATTTGTCATTGTTTCCTGAAAGGCAAATGTCTGCTCTAATAAACGAAGAATGATGCTTGATGTTTTCTGTTAGAAACTTGATCTAAATGCAGACAGATGTCTAAACAGTAAAAAAAATAAAAAAAAAAATTAAAGTCTTTCAAACCATTAATGTTACAAAATCATTTCATCTTTTATGAACAGGTCATGATGTATACGTAGAGATGCTGGTTTTCCTGTTCATAATCAGTAACCACAGAACCACCTGAAAACTGCCCAGGAATGCCTGATGTTATCACATCTAAATACGGGATTAGATGCGAAACTTTAGCAGAGAGAAACTGCAGGCCACATTTGCAAGTGTTTTGAGACATGAATGCAACTGTAAATGTTAAGGGTCAATTAAAAAGTCAACGAATCAATTAGAGATAAAACTGTTGCATTAAGATAAATTCTTAATGATGGATTCAACCAACCACATTTTAATCTGTGAATTCCTACTTGGAGCTTACCCCTGTGCTTAGCCCTGCAACAGCAATCTACCTGGTTAAATAGTGCTTTAGAGCAGTGCTCAGCAAACTTTGCCTGTAAAGGATGGCATAGTAAATATTTTAGGCTTGTGGCCCCTAAGAACTCTGTGGCAATGACTCCACTCCGCTGTTGTAATGCAAAAGCAGCCACAGACAATACCAGACAGATAAGCATGGCTGTAGTTTCAGTAAAACTTTATTTATCCAGGCTGTAGTTTGCCAACTCCTACTTTAGACTTTCGTCAAGTCTTTTGACACGGTTATGTCTTTTGAGTTCTGAGAATAGGCACAGTATACGTCATTCCGTATTGAGGGTGAGGAAGCCAGCTCAGAGAGGGTAAAGGAGTCAGCACATGGGCATATGGGAAGAGGCAGCAAACCCACTTGCCTTCTGGGTTTTCTAATTCCAAACCTAGCACTCCATGGCCACTGCACACCGCCTATTACACAAAAGAAGTACAATCCCTGCTTACGATAAATCAAGCAAAGCCTATAGTTAGTCTTGTTCTTTTGTTGCGACTGTTGAGAACAAGGAATTGATTGTTTTTCAATCTGGTGCTTTTTATCATGTAGACAGAGTCTTGTACAAAGAGCCTAGGTTTTGACTCCAATTTTGCCTGAGACAACTTAGTGAGTTGTGGCAAGATGCCAGAGTTCTCTGGAAATCCATCATCCCCCAGGAGGATTCTACAGGTTCATGTGAGTGAGTGCATGGTACTTATTTCTTTAGCTTCCTTTCCAGAGACCTGACACTACCCCTATAGGTTGATCAAAGGCCAGGTGTTATGTTCCCAGCCTGAGACATACTGTCTAGCACATAGTAGGTGCTCAGTAAACATGTGAATGAACTGAACATCAGGGCAAGGACTTAAGACACTGTATGGACCCCTGGGAATTAGTTTCTATTTTTGTACTCTGGTGAAATTACTGGGAAGCTCCTTTCCATGTCTTAGAGTCTCAGTTTTTCCCACTTTAAAATGGAGCCCACAGTCCTCAACTGCTTCAGAGGTGGTTGAAAAAGTAGCCACCACCAAGGAAAGCCAGGATTTGGGCAGATACTATTATTCCAAATCAAGGCAGTAGTTCAGCATGATGATGCCAGTGGGACAGGAGTCAGGCTGATCCCCTGGTTTTTCTATATAAACTTAAAATTTTGATTTGAAACAACTATGTATAATAAACATGTACCTTTTTTTTTTTTTTTTTTTGGAGACAGAGTCTTACTCTGTCACCCAGGCTGGAGTGCAGTGGCGGGATCTCAGCTCACTGCAACCTCCGCCTCCTGGGTTCAAGCAATTCTCCTGCTTCAGCCTCCTGAGTAGCTGGGATTACAGGCGCCTGCCACGGCGCCCAGCTAATTCTTGTATTTTTAGTGGAGATGGGGTTTTGCCATGTTGGCCAAGCTGGTCTTGAACTCTTGACCTCAAGTGATCTGCCCACCTTGGCCTTCCAAGGTGCTGGGATTACAGACGTGAGCCACTGTGTCTGGACATGTTTTTAAGTGTGTTGTGCATAGTTCATTGAGTTTTGATGAAAAAATATACAGATGCAACCACCACAGTCAATATAGAACATTTCCATTACCCCAAAAGTTATTTTGCACTCCTTTCCAGGCAATTCCCTCTCCCAGTCCCAGGTAACCACTGACTTGCTTTTTTTAATGTTGTATTTTTATCAAACACATTTTTTTCCATGATAAAAGTAATATATACTAATAGAGGAGTCCAGAAAATATAGAAAAGTTTAACAAAGTAAAATAAAAGTCTTAGTCACATTATCCAGAGATAGTTCATATTCTTATTTATACATATTTTCTTCCCATCATGTGTGTGTGTGTGTGTGTGTGTGTGTGTGTGTGTGTGTGTGTGTGCATGTATGCGTTTAATAATACTGGGGCTATGATCTATACACAATTTCATTGGTGATTGCATATGTGTCTATGATGATTGTATCTAAAATCATTTTGCTCACAGAACCTCTAATTGACTTCTGTGTTTGATTAATGGCACCAGGTTACTCATACTGGTAACCTGAGTTGCTATGAAGAATAGATCTTGGTTTCCTAATACATTTTCTAGTTAGTTGTTGCTGTTATAAAAAGAACACCACTGAGTTTCTGTATAGTGTATTTAACTTTTATTCATTGACCTTCTTGAATTCTTTTATTTCCTATAGTTTTAAAAAAAATCTTTTAGATATTCTACACATAAAATAATCTCTTCTGTGAATAATAGTCATTTTTTTTTTGCTTTCTGATTTTTGTGCTCCTTCCTTCCTTCCTCCATCCCTCCCTCTCTCCATCCCCCCTCTTTCTCTTTCTTTCTTTCTCTCTTTCTTTCTTTCTTTCTTTCTTTCTTTCTTTCTGTTTTATTGGCTTAACTAGGAATTACAATTAAAAGTGATTAAGAATGGTAGTAATCAGCATTCTTATCTTCTGTTTATTTTAAGGAAATATCTTTTATCTTTCCTCAGAAAGTATGGTGTTCCTCTAGATTTTTTTAGTAAATATCTTTTCTTAGGTTAAATAAATTTCATTCTAGCCCTAATTTATCCTAGGAAAATAATTAGGATATGCTCAAAGACATAAACTCTAGTAATACCGTCACTGTTTAGTTAAAAAGAAAAAATAACATGAAATTCCAGAAGCAGTAGATTTTAAAAATAAATTTTGGTTGACCTATGATTTGGCATACTTTGCAATAATTAAATGTGTTCTTGTATATTCAACTTATTGGCAAAGACAGGTGTTCATTAGATATTGTCAAGTAAAAGTGTAAAACACAATGTATAATATTATATTCACTTTCATTAGAAAAATAATTAAGCATAGAAAATTTTCTCTAAAAGTATACATTAAAATTTTAACTATGGCTATCGTTGAGTAGTGGGAATATGGGTAATTTATATTTCCTTTCTTTCCCTTGATTTTTCCACAATCAATATGTTATTTGGATTTTAAAATGAAAATAAGTCAACTCATAGCTAAGTGGAAACTAATTCTTCTGACTTTAAAGTGATTAGAACAAATATATAAAAACCTGCAGTCTGACTGAACTTTTAATAGCAGGGATATAGTATTAATTTCTCTCCAGTTTGTCAGAGTCAATGTTTTTACTGATATCAATCTCTCTTTCCAAATGAGTTGTAACACCACCCTTTGTAAAGCCTTCACAGATTCTCACCTGTGGCTATGGACTCTCTATATTCCTGGACAACAGGGAAACTTCCAAGTGGACAATCCCATAGGACCAGGCAATCTGCTGTCTTAAGGTTGACCAGTGCTGTGCTGGTAATATTCAACAACTAGCTCTCAATTTTTTTTTTAAAGGCCACGGAGCTCTGATTTGTAGCATTTACCAGTTCCATGGTATGGACACTCCCATGATGGCCAATTACAAGGTACTAACATGGCATGATGGAATACAGACTTGGGAAGAGATGTGCACAGCTGGCTTCTGTCATCTTACTCACACTGGCTACTGAAATACCACTGAGACCCACCTGAAGGAGTAAATTTTGACACAAGGTGTATCTAGAGTCTGTTACTTCTCCCACATTTAAAATATTCCCATGTACCTTTTAATAAACACTAACATGTTAAATAGGCAGAGGGTTATCAGGAGAGATGAGGAAACCCTGCCTGCATACAGGGATTGGGGTTTGGAGTTTGCACTGCTGGCTGGTGTATCCACAGGTGTCTTGTCTGGTGATGCTCCTAATGTTCATGAGCCAGTTAGCGTTCAAAGGCCTCCTCCTCTGGATCAAGACACTTAGGTGATCTGAGCACCAGGTTATTTGATACCTCTCACCATCATAACGCCCTCCCTAGCCCCCAGCATCTATAGATAAGGGGAGAATAGCCAGCATGGAAGAAGTGAAGATCGAAGCCTGACTCTCTATTTACTTCCTGAGTATAAATAAATTTTGGACAGGCACGGTGGCTCATGCCTGTAATGCCAGCACTTTGGGAGGCTGAAGAAGGATCATTTGAGGCCAGGAGTTAGAGACTAGCCTGGGCAACATAACAAGACCTCATCTCTACAAAAAAAAAAAAAAAGGTTAGCTGGGCATGGTGGCATGAACCTGAACCTGTAGTCCTAACTACATAAGAGGCTGAGGCAGGAGATCCTTTAAGCCCAGGAGTTCAAGGCTGTAGTAAGCTATGATCATGTCCTTGCACTCCAGTTTGGGTGACAGAGTGAGACCCTGTCTCTAATTTAAAAAAAAATAATAATCCTGACATGCAAAACACTGCAGAACAGCCTAGCAGCTTATGGAGAGCCAAGGAAAGAACTCTGAGGCCCAAGGAGGATGCTTTTAGGCTGCACATTCTTAGATAGCTTGAGCCCCATTGGTCTTCACCTATCTATTTGCATAGTCTTATTTTGTGGACCTGCTCCAATGCTGCTCACTTACAGTAGTCAAAATGAATTTCCAAATGTGACCTAGACCCATCTGGCCCTTTGCAGAGAGCTGTGCCAATCTGAAAATGAGCCCATTTCATCCATGGTTTGTAATATATAGGAAACATGCAAGAACTGCCAACTGGTTTCATCTGGGCCTATATTCTCCCTAAGGTGACTTAGAAATATTTATTTAAAAATAAGATGTGTGTGTATGTGTGTGTGTGTACACATGTGGCCTCTTTCTAAACTTTGGAGGGCGAGAGGAACCTTTGTCTCCTGAGCCCATGATGTACTGTGCTTGTCACGAAATGTAGTATTTGCAGGCTTGAAGAGGAATCCAAGTATGACCCAGCACTGGGTAAGGAGGGCATGAGCCTGAGTGAGGTTCTGAAGCCAGGGGACCCTCTATCATTTTTCACAGGACAAGCAGTAAAGGATTGTTGTAAAGGCTTGAAGGGGTAAAAAGGGAGACCTTGCCTTTGTGAGGCCTCAAGTTTGTTTATAAATGTGGTAGAAGAAACTCTTTGGGAAGAAAATGGGGTAAGCCTGGGGGAAGCTTTGCCTACTCATCCACATTAGGAAAAAAGAAAAAAAACTTCAGGGAAAAACACAAGACTTGAGTAACAGCTTTTGAGTCTCTGTGACCTGGGTTAGAAGGGGCTGGGTCTTCCCCAGGAAGTACACAGGCACCCCTGACAAATAAGAATAGCCAGGAATGGACTGCCCTCAGGTCTCAGAGGTAAGGGTGTGAGGCAAACAACATTCCAGCAGTGCTAATCCTGCAGGGGATTCAAAAGCCAGTATTAGGCCGAAGAGGCTTCTATGCACGCATCACTCAGAGCAGAACCACAGTGGGGCCACTCCACCAACCGGTCACCAGCAGTGCTTGATGAGCCACCTACAAAACTGAGAGCAAGTGTTTAGAAACTTTTATAGCAATTGATCCAATAATTTAAATTTAATTTAATTTTTGTTGGCTCTAATTTTTTCTTTTTTTTGAAACAGAGTCTTGCTCTGTTGCCCAGGCTGGAGTGCAGTGCCGCCATCTCTGTTCACTGCAACCTCTACCTCCTGGCTCAAGTGATCCTCCTGTCTCAGCCTCCCAAGTAGCTAGGACCACAGTCATGCACCACCATGCCCAGCTAATTTTTGTATTTTTACGTGGACGAAGCTTTGCCATGTTGCCCCAGCTGGTATCGAACTTCTGGGCTCAAGTGATTTGCCCACCTTGGCTTCCCAAAGTGCTGGGATTATAGATGTGAGCCCTTGCACCTGACCTGAAAAAATTTTAAAGGTGGGCTTGATTTTATACATCTTTTGAAATTGTGCGTTTCTGTTTATTCATTTTCATTAAATTTCTATGACAAATTGGAAATAAAAGAACATAGGCCCTTCACTAGTGATAATTTGAGAAGCACCAAGACAGTAGGGTGCCCAATGGGTAGACAGTGGGTCAATAGACAGAGGGGGTCTCAGCGAATGCCAGGCACTCAAGGAGGGCTTCCTGGGGAAAGGACTCAAGTTAGACTTTGGGGGATGGGCAGGACCTTGACAAATGGAGAGGACCCCAGGTCACTCCTACAGCCATGAGGGAGTACTCACACTCAGTATAAGCATGTTTGCGAGTTACTTTTAGTGCGTGTACATTCTGTCCCAAACACTGTGCTGGGTGTAATAGGCAGTTTGTAGCACTGAGAGCTGAATATTGTTATGGGGGTCAGGGCTCTGGGTTCTGAATACAGCCCTTATAAAATCTCCTTGTATAGCACCAGAAAGATCATTTCACCCTTCCCGCTCTCCCAGCCTCTAATCTGTAAGAGCCATGAGGGCAGGGACTGTCTTTGGTGAGCAGTGCCTAGCTCAAGCCTGACAAATGGTAAGTTCCCAGTAAAATTTTTGATGAATGAATGGACAGGTTTCAGTTGTAACACCTGAAAAATGGGGGTGTGGGGGGGTGGGGCTGGATAAGATTCATGGTTTTGCAACTGTAAAATGAAAAACTATATTGTGTAGCCAACCTGTCCTGCAAGAAGCTCCAGGAAATCAAGTTTTGTAGCCGGGTTATCAAAACAGGAATTCTGTTAACAAGGAAAAGGGGAGAATGGGCATGTACCGGCAATTGTTGGTATTTGGCACAATATGTGTGTGTGATTTCTTTCCGCCTTTTACATTAGCAAGAAAGTCTTCAAGGAAGGATTTCTTTTTAAAGAGAATGTAGGCTGGGCATAGTGGCTCATGCCTGTAATCCCAACACTTTTGGAGGCCAAGGCGGGCCGATCACTTGAGGTCAGGAGTTCAAGACGAGCCTAGCCAACATGGCGAAACCCCATTTCTACTAAAAATACAAAAATTAGCTGGGTGTGGTGGCGGGCATCTGTATCTGATGCTCTGCCGGCCTGCCCATGCCAACCTGCAGCCCTGCCAGGGCCCGCAACTGCCCATGCGGGCCTTCCACGAGAGACCAGCGCACCCTGTGCTGGAGCCTGGGGCTTTACCCCTGACCCGGAGCGCACCCAGGGGCTCCTGGGATGGGAGAGACGTCCTTGGGAGGCCCCCGCACGGAGGCTGCTGGCCCCCAGCATCTGCTGCGGCCTTGCTAATCCCGGCTACCCGGGAGGCTGAGGCAGGAGAATCGCTTGAACCTGGGAGACGGAGGGTGCATTGAGCTGAGATCGCGCCACTGCACTCCAGCCTGGGCAACAGAATGAGACTCTGTCTCAAAAAACTAAAAATAAAAAAAATAAAAAAAATAAAAAGATAATGTAGGAGGAGGTTTTGCAGGGAAGAATAAGGAGGACATTGAAGCAGGAGGAAGGCTGTGTGTCTGTAGCTGGGAGGCAGGAGTTGGCAGACCTGGTGGAGGCCCTCAGCAGACAGCCACTACTCCCCACTACCTTGGCAGGCACAGGACCCTCTAGCCCAGGGGACTGAGCTCCAGCTTCCTGCTTCTCTTCTCCTGCCTCCCCACTAAGCAGAAGGGACCCCTGTGACATTGGTGCAGTCAGGGGCCCAGGACTCAGCCCTGAGGCTTGAGAGACCTTTCCCTTCTGTAGGCTTTTGCCACAAGATCCCTGATCCCCCACCAGGTCCTCAAGCGCTTGAGTGAGTGCTCAAAGACCCCCACTGTCTGGGACAAAATCGAACCACCTGCTTCTGTCTCTTTCTCACCAGCTGACTTCTCCACTCCCATTCTCTCCATCCTTCCCTTCCTCTCTGTGGCAATGGCAAAGCACAAGCAGGAAGTGAGGAAACTGACCGTTCTCTGTCCATTTCAGGAGCAGCAGAGACTCCTCAGGAAGACTCACAGGACTGTACCCACTGCCTGCCATGTCTCTGTGGCCACCTTTCCCATGCAGATGGAAGCTGGGGCCAAGGTACTCTAGGAGGGCCTCTCCACAGCTCCCCCAACAGGACTTCGAGGCCCTGCTGGCAGAGTGCCTGAGGAATGGCTGCCTCTTTGAAGACACCAGCTTCCCGGCCACCCTGAGCTCCATCGGCAGCGGCTCTCTGCTGCAGAAGCTGCCACCCCGCCTGCAGTGGAAGAGGCCCCCGGTGAGGCAAAATGTGTCAGCCCAGACCCTCCTGCCCCAGGGTTTAGGCTTTCAGATACTACACCTAAGTTATATGGGAGAAAAAAAACAGGCTTTTTCCTACTCTCTCCTCTCCACTCAACACAACACACTCTTCTAACACCAGATGTGTGGGAGGTTTTCCCCACATGCCAAGCAATTCTCTGGTGGCCACCATCTGGTTATTCTGTAATGAAATTTAATTCCGACACTGTCTACCTAGAGACGGAGTCAGATCTCACAGGTTGAGTGTTCATCCCATAAGACTGTCCCCACTTCAGATGCCAATCATAAGTCCCATGTTGTGACCTGTACTTCTCATGACTGGCCATAAATCAGGACTGTGGTTCCCATGATCCCTTCCTTGGGTTTGATTAATTTGCTAGAGAGGGTCACAGGACTCAGAGAAATGCTTCGCTTACATTTAGTGATTTATTATAAAGGGTATTACAAGGATGCAGATGACAGCCAGGTGGAAGAGATGCATAGGGCAAGGCATGGGGAAGGGGTGTGGAGCTCTCATGCCCTCCCTGGGTGTGCCACCCTCCAGGGACCTCCATGTGTTCAGATATCCAGAGCCCCCTACACCCTGTCCTTCTGGGTTTTTATGGAAGCTTTTTTACCTAGGCATGATGGATTACATCATTGGCCTTTGGTGATCAACTTAACCTTCAGTTTCCCTCCCCTCCCCAGAGGTCAGGGGGTGGGGCTGAAAGTCCCAACCTTCTAAACCTGCCTTGGTCTTTCCAATGACCAGACCCTATTCTGAAGCTACCTAGGGACCACCAGTCACCAGTCAATCATTAGCATACAAAGGACACTCTTTTCACTCTAGAGGTTCCCAAGGTTTTAGGAGCTGAATGTCAGAAAACTGAGCAAATGAAGACCAAATATATATTTCACAATATCACACCAGGTCTTACTGTCATTGATCTCCATGAGAAGGGAACTGGGTACATTCCCACATTCTCACTTTCCAGATGGAGAAAACCAGGGGTGATTTTGAGAGTAGTCTAAGATGTAGCCCTCCCTCAGTCCTGCCCAGAAATATGCAGAATAGCTATAGCCAGAAATATATCAAGGTATTGTTTAGCTTCATCTGAGATGGCAAGGCTTCCTGAGTCACAGCCAATACCATCTGCCAGAGAGATAAATTTTAACATCTCTCCAATCTCCTCCCCCCCAAACAGGCTCGTGAAACATGTAAATTAAGAAGCTATTAATCACTTTAGAAAAATATTCTTCACTCTATAAAATGCATCAATTCCTTTAAAAAGCAACTTCTTAATGTGTTCAAATGTAATCCATCTCCCTGAAACTTCATTTACATACAAGATTTCAGGAACGTGGCTAGCGAATAGGGTAAAGTTAAGCCTGTGCCACAGACTTTCCTTTTCTCTTCCCTACTCACCCATCACCATCGATACCTGCAGCCCCAGACTTATGTAGTCCCTACTGTGTGTACAATCTGCAGTGAGCCTCCTAAACTACATGGCAGCCAAGATCCCACTTCTCTCAGAAAATCCTGGGAACTGCTGACATAGAGACTCTGTTCTACAACTGACTCTTGGGGAAACTGTGTCCACGCAAAGACTGAAGGATATAAATCTTGCCACGGAGCAGAGACCACCCCCCTACCACCCCACCCCAGCCTGCATCTCAGCAGGAAAAGCCAAAGGACCATCTTATTAGGGGTCAGGAATAGGAAGGAGGAGTAGGGGAGAATAAAGAGAAAGAGAAGATCTCTAGGAAAACCAAAATGCCTCCTATAAAAGTGTTTCCATTTTTAATAGAAACTCTAAGAAAAGGTATTTTTGGTGTAAGTGCTATTTCTCAATATCTACAGAGTCCAGGGCTCTGACTTACACAAGCTGTAAGAAGGAATGAGAAATAAAAAGGACAGAATTCTGTATCCCAGATCTTCTGGGACAGCACTGATTACACATATATTCTGTATCTTTGTCCCCGTAAGTCCAGTTTGGGGGTATGGGAAAACATGGTCACTGTAGCTCCAGGAGCTTTTTTGTTCTAGGTCAGAATGACAATTCTGTTTGTCTCCCCCAGGAGCTGCACAGCAGTCCCCAGTTTTATTCTGCCAAGACCAAAAGGCTGGATCTGTGCCAGGGCATGGTAGGTAAGTTTGCACAGCCCTGGGAGACAGACACTAGGCTGCCTGCTGGCCAGGCCACAGAGTGGATGATGAAGAAGAGAATCCAGAGATCCCCACTGGAGAGAGGCCCAAAATGGCTATTCACTGGCAAACCCTGAAGGCTACCTGGACGTGCTCTGTTCTTTGCTGTGAAGTTTATAAAAACTGGTCCTCTGAGGATGCGTGGGAATGCATACCCTGCCTAAGTCCTCACATAATCCTCATTACCAGTTTACAGGTCTAAATTTTAAGTTTGGAAAATGTGCTCACTCTATTTTAGCTCCCACAGTGGGACCTTCTTAAGACAGCAGTCATTAGCCTCCCCAGAATAGGATCAAAGCAGATCTATCCTCAACTCTACCTTTTTAAAATAGTAAATTGGTCATCAGGGAGGGCCCGACTAAGTCCAGCGATGTCCATTTCACAGACAGGGAAATAGGGTCCTGAAGGGTTGAGGCTTTCCCAGAAGAACATAAATCAGTTTCAGAGCCAAGATTTGGAAAAAGTAGATGGAGTTCAGGTCCAAATTCCTGAGGATAGGGCATTCAGGAATCTAAAAGCTGGTCCAGGAACATGGCTCTGGTTTTGGTGTCAAGTTGGATTTCAGCCAGTGCTCCCAGCCTCCCGCTCTGCTCACTCATCATCTGCTTTCCCAGTATATAATTCCCTTCTCTGAAACTAGGCTACAAGCCCAGAGAGGGTAGCCATAGGGACCGGGCATTTCCTGCAGGCATGAAGTCCCCAGTAGATTCATGCAGATGCTGTGTGCTGTCTGACTTAGGAGACTGCTGGTTCTTGGCTGCTTTGCAAGCTCTGACCTTGCACCAGGACATCCTGAGCAGAGTTGTTCCCCTGAATCAGAGTTTCACTGAGAAGTATGCTGGCATCTTCCGGTTCTGGGTGAGTGTCTTCGCGGGCCCTCGGCCTGGAGGGAGCCATAGGAAAGAGCGTTCCCGGAGGACCATGTCTTCACCTTCTGGGCTGATCACCACTTGCAGCAGTCCTCATTCACCCAGGGCCACTCTCTCCCTCCAGTTCTGGCACTACGGGAACTGGGTTCCTGTGGTGATCGATGACCGCCTGCCTGTAAATGAATCTGGCCAGCTGCTCTTTGTCTCCTCCACCTACAAGAACTTGTTCTGGGGAGCACTTCTGGAAAAGGCCTATGCCAAGTAAGAAACCAGCAGAAATATCCCCCTTCCTATCGCTTCTTTTTCTCTCTCTCAATGTTGAAGGAGGGGAGTGGAGTCAGATAAAGTTTATGAAATGAGATCCTGAGGCATGTCTCAGTTGACATGGAAGTGACAACGTATTCAGAGTCTTTTAGGTAGGGGTCACCTCTTCTAAACCTGCATTCAAGAGTTTTGCCTTTCCCTAATGGATGGAATTAAGGGGGATAGGAGCTCTGAGTGTCTATTCTCTCCTTTGCTCCTGGGATGGAAGGTAGGAGTAGCAAGATACACCCAAAGAATACCTAAGCAAAGGTTTCACTTCTCATTCGGAACATCTAATCTACAGTTTAAATGCCCCTTCCTTTTGTTTTGAATGAAACTCTCTCAACCTAGAGATCACTGCTGTCCCCAGCAGCTAAGAGGCCTGGATGAAGGAGCAGCAGCAGGGGATCCACCTGCTTGGGTCCCTGTGGGGCAGCCTGATCATCAGCGGTCGGATTGTGGGCACAGCTTCAACCACACAACCGCAACATGAAAGTTTAAGAGTTTTTCATACCTACAGACCCTAGAGGGTACTTGGCATGCATGGAGGGCACATACACACTCATGCACACACACACAAATGCACACACACAAACACAGACACGTATGTACACACGTGCACACACATACACACACACATGCACACACACATGCACACACACAAACACATGCACACACACGTATATGCACACATGCACGTGGAAGTCAGGGAGCCCAGGCAGAAAGAGAGAAAATGGACCTGTGGTGGACCCATGCCTTTTCTTGAGTCCGGGGTGTTGTCCAAACAGGTTTCCCGTGAGCAGCTTTAATTGATAGGTTCAAAGCAAGCAGGCACTAGTTCCAGGAGATCTCACTGTGATTGACAGGTGGTCACTAAGTTCTCAGGCAAACATCTGAGTGGTCCATTTAAAGGAAGTGGTGGGAAAGAGGGGTTCCCAGTCTTCTAGGCAGGAGAGATGCCTCTAAGTTTTATCTATGACCATCAGCTGAAGCCACTCAGGATAGGTATGGTATTGGAAACTATGTCAGGGTTGCCTGAGCTCTGCTTTTGGTATGAGAAACTAAACTCCTATTTAAAAGTGGATGCTGAGGCCACATAAAATGATAAATACTCATGATACTTTTTCCTTTCATGTTTATTTCTTCCCTGGCTAGGCTTTCTGGTTCCTATGAAGACTTGCAATCAGGACAGGTGTCTGAAGCCCTTGTAGACTTCACTGGAGGGGTGACAATGACCATCAACCTGGCAGCAGCCCATGGCGACCTCTGGGACATCCTCACCAAAGCCACCTACAACAGAACCCTCATTGGCTGCCAGACCCACTCAGGGGTGAGACTGGGCTGCCACTGGCAGAATGTCCTCTTCTCCTGCACCCCTGCCTTCCATCAACCACCACTGCCCTCACCTGGGTGTGGGCTCAGGACCTCCACTCAGCTCCTGCTGCTGAGGTCCTGGTGTTCAAGCCAGAGCAGCAAGGCCAGGTGCAGTGGCTCACGCCTGTAATCCCAGCACTCTGGGAGGCTGAGGCGGGCAGATCACCTGGGGTCAGGAGTTCGAGATCAGCCTGGCCAGTATGGTGAAACCCCATCTCTACTGAAAATACAAAAATTAGCCGGGCATGGTGGTGATCACCTGTAATCCCAGCTATTTGGGAGACTGAGGCAGGAGAATCACTAAAACCCGGGAGGCGGAGGTTGCAGTAAGCCAAGATCATACCCTTGCACTCCAGCCTGGGCAACAAGAGAGAGATTCTGTTTTAAAAAACAAAAACAAAAAAACCAGAGCAGCAGTGTTGGGGCCTCAGGACAGGCAAGACACTAGGAAAAAGAAGATGATGTGCAGAGAAGGAAGCTAACAATTATTAAGTGCCAGCTTCATGCAAGGCACTTTCCACATCCTATTTGATAACAACTGAAACCATGGAACAGGAGTAGGAAGCTCTCAGTTCAGCCCTGCCTTCACTAATGGCCAGATGTGTCACCTCACACATTTACTCAGCAACTCTAAATAGAGTTTGTCCTCTGTAAAATGGAGGGTATGACGTGATCACTGCAGAATGGCTCACTTATTGAGAGGGTAGAATGAGACTATGGATACCAAAGAGCTTTGAAAACTGCAATGTACCATACCATGATTATCTCCCACACTTCTCTCCATAAACCCCTGCTCCAGCCAAACAAAGAGTTTTTCATACGTTACTCAAATAATAAGCTGTACATAACAGAAGACTGATCAGAACCTCTCTTGTCTCTGCAGAAGGAGAAGATTCTGGAAAATGGGCTGGTGGAAGGCCATGCCTATACTGTCACAGGAATCAGGAAGGTGGGTTGAGGTCGGCTGCTTGGTTTCCTTCTCAGCCTTGCCCTTCCCTCTCTGGGCCCTAGCTTATCTTGGTGGATTTAGTTTCTGCGCCATCTGGATAGTGAGTAAAGTCTTTGGTGGGTCCCTGTGCCTCTGCACCTATTTCCTGGGGTGAAGTGGTGGGTCCAGCCTTTGCCAACACCAGTGCATCATCCCAATCTCATCCCCTGGGGCAGCCCTCGGCCAACCATCCTCCCACCCTGCTGTACCTCACAACCCTTCCTTGAACTTTGCTTCACTCTGGGATGCCAAGAACAACCATTTCATCTGGTTCTTCCCTCCCAAATTTCTACTCCTCTCTCACATGCTTCTTTATGACCGTCTCCGCTGCTATCCATCTTTTGAGCTTTACTAGGCATTGAGAGGAAGATGCAACAGGCAGAACCTGCCTACAAAGGGCTTACAGTCAGGTATGGTCACAAACCATATCTGAAAATGAGGAGGAAGCAAAGTTGAAACTGAGAGAAGAAAGTGTAGATGAAAGACTTTAGGAATTCATGGATAAGAGAAAAGACCTCCATCGAGTTCGGTTGGGGAGAAGTCAGAAGAATCTCTTACAGGGGAGGTGACGTTGAGTTGGTCCTTGAAATAGGTAGATTTGTATGGGGCAAGAAGGGCATTCTGGTGGAGGGAGCAGTGTAAGCAAAGCATAGAGATAAGAAGTCAGCAGGTTTAAGTTAAAGAACCTCTGATATTCTCTAGAGGGCCTGACTCCTCCCAAGTCCTCCAATTTCCTTTAACTCTGTTTCAAATTTCTTGGACTCAATTCACACTTAAATTCTTCCTTCTAGATCTGAAACAACTATGTTGGTCTGTGTGCCCAGAGCTTTTAATTTATTTCCACATTTATTAACAAAATTTATACAACACTTACTGTGTGCTAAATGCTGTTTAACTGCCTTACAAATGTGGACTCATTTCACCCTCACAGCAATACTCTGAGTAGGTTGTGAACTCCAAGTATCTGAGACAGGTCTCGGTTAATTTAGAAAGTTTATTGTGCCAAGGTTGAGGATGCACGCCTTTAACACTGCCTCAGGAGGTCCTGACGACGTGCCCAAGGTGGTCAGAGAACAGCTTGGTTTTATAACATGAGACATCAATCAACATATGTGAGATGAACATTGGTTCCATCTGGAAAGGTGGGACAACTCGAAGCAGGGAGGGGGCTTCCAGGTCATAGGTAGATAAGAGACAAATGGTTGCATTCTTTCAAGTTTCTGTTAGTCTTTCCAAAGGAGGCAACCAGATATGCATTTATCTCAGTGAGCAGAGGGGTGGCTTTGAGTAGAATGAGAGGCAGGTTTGCCCTAAGCAGTTCCCAACTTGACTTTTCCCTTTAGATTAGTGATTTTGGGGTCCCAAGATTTATTTTCCTTTCACAAGATCTACTGGTTTCCTAAGGTTGCCACAACAAATTACCGTAAAATGTTGGCGGAGGGGAACTTGAAAACAACAGAAATGAATTTTCTCAGTTCCAAAGACCTGAAGTCTGAAGTCAAGGTGTGAGCAGGGGCATGCTCCCTCTGAAGGCTCTGGGGAAGAGTCGAATCCCTTCTTGCCTCCTCCACCTTCCAGTGGCTCCAGGTGTTCCTTGACTTGGTCTACATAACTCCAGTCTCTGCCTCCATCTTCACGTGGCCTTCTCTGTGTCCTCTCCCCTTCTCTTCTGACACTTGTCTTTGGATTTAGGACCCACCCTAATCCATAATTATCTCATCTCCAGGTCCTTAATTTAATTACATTTGCAAAGATCCTTTTTCCAAATAGGGTCACGTTCACAGGTTCTGAGTGTACGTATCCTCTTTGGGGAGGGAAGATCACCATTCAACCCACTATCATAGGTATGACTATTGACCTTATTTCACAGATCGGGAAACAGAGACACAGAGAGGTTAGGTGACTTGCCCTAGGTCTCACAGCTTGTAAGTACAAGAAGCAGAGCCACTTTCTCCTCTACCAGCTCTCTCTGGGCCTGTGATTTTCCACTGCAAGTGCTCAGCTCCAGGCCCGAGTCTCACTCAGCTCTCTGAAATGCTTGCACTCAGCCCGGCCACCTAAACTGCCTCTTGTTTTATGCAGGTGACCTGCAAACATAGACCTGAATATCTCGTCAAGTTACGGAACCCGTGGGGACAGGTGGAATGGAAAGGAGACTGGAGTGACAGGTGAACTTTGGGGACATCTTGGAGGGGTGAGAACGGATAGGTGTAGGCAAAGGAGGCTGCCATTCGCACGCAGATTCAAATGTGTGCTTCCTTTGGTCTTAGGCAGGATCAGGAAGCCTTCAGACTGGGAGGCTCAATCCCTCACATTTATAAGATGCTTTATGGTATATAGACTGCTTTCTCTTTCATTATAATAATTAAAGCTAATGTTTATTTGAGGGCTTGCCGGCACTGTGCTAACCTTTGAATTTTTATTATCTCATTTAATCCCCCAAACAACGCTATTACAAAGTAGATAGTTTGATCCCCATTTTACTAATAGAGAAACTTGGATTCATTGAATTGCCTAAGGTCATACAGCATGACTCAATCAAGGTCTTTGGTGCCTGGGTTCAGTGTCTCTCCCTGGCATGGTTCAGTACACTCCTGGGTTTGTTGAGTTAAAGGTAGACAGATTTGGATTGGACTCTACACTCTCATTACATATAGTAGCCTCTGGGCATTCTGATTAGATACGTACATTTAGGCTGTTTCTGCCTAATGGCAGCCCTAAAGAAATGTGGGTTTTGCAGGCTAGACACTGGCTGTAGGGCACAGGCAGAAAGGGAGGTCAAGTCCTAAAGCCCTTTGTTCTGTCATTATGAAGATTTATAATACTTAATCCTTTGCAGGTCTTTAGAGTCTACAAACATGTCCATATACACATTATCACTTAATCGTTTTTACATTGAAAAAATGAAGGCGTAGAAACATAAGTCGAATATTCCTTTTGATAAAATATGCTGCATTTTATTTGTTACACATTAGTAAACAGAGTTATTAGAGGAACTGGATCTATGTGGGAAAATGTCATCTAAGAAATACATAAATTTTAAAGTGTTACAGAAATCTAGCATCATATTGTTGCTGGTGGCGGTTTCTTTCACAGAGGAACAAGCACTGAAATTACAGATAGATGACGGGTAAAATTACAGTGTTGTTACTGCCTAGCTGTGTGATCTTAGTTCAGGCAAGCTTCTTAATTTCTTGGATCTAGAGGTATAGTGAATATCAAAATGATGAGCTTTTATTTTGTAGTGTTTAATCTGCTGTTAATCCCATCCAGTATATTTTTCATTTTAAATATTATATTTTCAATTCTAGAAATTCCACTTGAGATTATCTTCCATTTCTCCCCTTTTTATGTCTGTGTTTCTCTTGACATCCTTGAGAATATGGGGCACTTTTATAATAGCTGTTTTAATGTCCTTGTCTGCTAATTCCATCATCTCTCTCATTTCTATGGCGGTTTCTATGGACTATTTTTTTATTCATGGTCACGGATCATATTTCCTGCTTCTTCATAGGCTAATAACTTTTTATTGCATCCTGGACGTTGTAAATTTTAGTTTCAGAGTACTGAATTTTATCGTATTTCTTTAAGGAGTATTGGACTTTTCTTTTTAAAGTAGGTAGTTACATTGCTTAGGGATTGTTTTGATACTTTGAAGTTTTTAAGCACTTTTAGGGAAGGTCAAGACAAACCTTTGTGTTAGGGATAATTTGATTCCACTACTAAATTGTAGACCCTCTGGGATCTCTAGTAAAGATTCCATGTATTCAATGAAGTCTTTTGGCTGGACACGGTGGCTCACGCCTGTAATCCCAGCACTTTGGGAGGCCAAGGAAGGCAGATCATTTGAGGTTAGGAGTTCAAGACCAGCCTGGCCGACATGGTGAAACCACATCTCTACTAATAATACAAAAATTAGCCAGATGTGGTGGCATGTGCCTGTAATCCCAGCTGTTTGGGAGGCTGAGGCAGGAGAATTGCTTGAACCCGGGAGGTGGAGGTTGCAGTGAGCTGAGATCGCACCACTGCACTCCAGCCTACGTGGCAGAGTGAGAGTCTGTCTCAAAAATAAGTAAATAAATAAATAAAGTCTTTTAACTCTGTCTGGTGGGAATGCCTGAGATTCCCAGCACTGTGTCCTGCTTATGGTCCAGTCTTCGGGAGTTTCACTTTAAGAAAGCACAGATTAAAGCTCAGCCAAAGACGCAAGGGAACCCCTATGAAGTTTCCTGGAACTCCTTTTTTCGTGTAGCCCCCTCCTTTCAGATACTTTGTCCAGCAAATTCTGGCTATCTTGATCTCCCTGAACTCCAGATTCTGTCTCTTCCACTCAGCCCCACCGATATGTTCTTTTTTGAGTCCCTCTCCCTGTAACACTGGCCAGGAAATTACCTTCAGGAAGAAAGCCTAGGTGATGTTAGGGCTCGCCTCATTTGTTTCCAGCCTCCCAGGATCATGGACCCCTGTTGCCTGCTGTCCAGTATCTGAAAACAGTTTCAAATGTTACCTCTGACATTTAATAGATTTATGACTTCAAGCAAATGACCTAATCTCTCTTAACTTCAATTTCCTAATCTCTAAAATGATAACAACAAAGTTGTTGTTAGCCTTGAATGAAATAATGTATGTCAATAACCTAGCCAGCGCTTGGTTCATAGTAAGCTATCAATTAATGCTCATGCTACTGTGTGATATGGAATGGGAAATTTAGTTGTCTGAAGTAGTAGGAAAATAATAATAAATAATGATACTATAGAGCTTTTACTAAAGAATTTCTAGCATGCCCCCCACAAGCTTTTCATTCCCTTTTCTATTTTCAGTTCAAGTAAATGGGAGCTGCTGAGCCCCAAGGAGAAGATTCTGCTTCTGAGGAAAGACAATGATGGAGAATTCTGGTATTGGACTTGGGGACTTGGACAAATGTCCTGGCCTACATTTGAAAACCCATCCAGCAGACATTTACTGGATGCCTCGTGCGTGTCAGGAACCTCATGTACAGAGATCAATAAGGCACCATCCCTTTAGGAGCTCACGGTCTAGCAGGACAAACAGCGACTATAAATAAACGGTCACTGTCTCTGTGATAAGAGTAGAGGCCATTGGGGTGGAGCTCAGCGAGGGCTCAGCCAGCCTGTTTCCTCCTCTCTGGCTTCCTCTCTGCTCTCTTGCTCAATATATTCAAAAGAGGTTTTGCCTTTTTGTCCTGAAAAGGCCATGAGGTAGGAAGAGACTGCAGAGTCTTGCCATAGGTTAGGCCCCCGACCAGGGCCCTCCGGAGCAGAGGAACACTGCCATCCACGCTGGAGCTGCTCATCTCATTTTTTGAAAGGCCACCAAGGCATCCTGAGCTGACGCTGCTTCTAGGTGCCTGAAACGGGCCCCATCAGTTCTCCTTTGCTTTTGCTCACCACTGTTACTATGAATGTCAACCCTCGTTCCAAGGACTCTCCCCATTAACCATCCAGTACAGCCTGCCGCAGCCCTCTCCCTTTGGAAGGTCTTTCACTGAACTCAAGCCCTGCAAATTCCTGTTTTTTCCACTTTATGCTTAAGTAAACTGAGCAGCAGATAGCTTAAATAGAGTGTTGCAGCCCACAAGTTAGCAAGTAGGGGCAAAGATCTTCATTAATTAATGATTAAGAACTGATACGTAATTCTTACTGAACATTTATAGATAAAACAAATGACTAGTTAGCTTTGCCTTAATTCAGCTGCTATCACCATGATTCCAGAAACAGGAACATCTCCCCCAGTCAGCCATGTGGCCAGCTCCTTCCAGCCAGAGGGTGGGGCTTCTCAGTAGCTCCAACTCCCCACGATGGACCCTCACAGGGATCCAGCCAGCCCCTGCTTATGTGCCCATGGCCGACTCAGCGCTGCACAAGAGCTGGTGTCTTTGTCCATGAGATGGCTGGGATGCCCACTGCTTCGTCTCACCCTCCCCATGGGTCCTGATGACTAGGCGTTATCTGGTCCATCCTTTGTGCTTTTCCTTCTTCCTCTCCACAGGATGACACTGCAGGACTTTAAAACACATTTCGTGCTCCTGGTTATCTGTAAACTGACCCCAGGCCTATTGAGCCAGGAGGCGGCCCAGAAGTGGATGTACACCATGCGGGAGGGGAGATGGGAGAAGGGGAGCACAGCCGGTGGCCAGAGACAATTGCTGCAGGGTGAGCATGCGCACAGGAGCAGGGCTCTCAGAGTGAGGTTGTGGGCGGGGGTGTGAGGGTGACTGCATAGGTGGGTGCAGCGTGAATTCTGCACTGGCTGAGTGGGGAGGAGGCTTTATTTGCCTCAGTGTGTGCTGGGGCGCTGGGCTATGACCACAGGGAAGACAGGGCACCTTTGGTCGCAATGTGCACCAAGGCAGAGTCCTCTCAGTCAAGCTGCCAGCCTGTGGGGCTGCATCTTCCTGAAGGGTTGCCCTGTCCCTCAGCACCGGGGATCACAGGCACACAGGCATGGTAAAAGCAGGGGCAGGGGAGAATCTTTCTTTAGTTTTGGACAAGGCCACTGAAAACACCGAAGTAACCACCCCCTAGCTGGGCAGAATTGAAATAGAAATTGTATCAGGTCCTTTTGGAGCCTGGGAGAAACACAAACCCAGGTCTTCCCAGGCTCCCTAGATATGGGAGACAAACCTGTGTGGACTCGCAAGACGGGGCAGGTTTGGTGACCCTGTCCCTTCCTCCACTTTGGAAATAGTGAGCCATCCCTTTTGAAGGCAAGTCCTGTGGGGTGTGACCTCAGTAGGCCAGGGTGGCCTTAGCTCTGGAGTCCCCCTTTTGACACAGTATTTCCCCTGAAATCTGAAGTGACCTTAAGCTAAGGTTTTGCCTCGATTAAAATGCAAAAGCCCCTAGGATCATGGTCACCTCCCCAGGGAGTGAATACGATTGCTTACTCAGGTAGCACATGCTTGTGGGGTATAACACCTGGGCCAGGCACTGAGCAAGACAAAGAGGCTAAGTGTTGGGAACAACTCCAGTCAGTGTATCTGGAGAAGACCTCCAGATGGAAGAGCAAGGTGGGAGGGCATAGAGCCAAGGCTGAAGGGACCCCGACCCTGTCCCGATGGGCCTTAGGGTGGAAAAGGCCTCCAGGTAGAAGAGCAAGGTGGGAAGACATAGAGTCAAGGTTGAGGGGACCCTGACTCTGTCCCAGTGGATCTCAGGGTGTCAATCCTGGCAGAGGCACCCTCGGACTGTTCACCTCTTAGTGGTTCGGTGAGCAGGATGCTTGGGGATCCGGGGCCCATTCTCACCTTGCTGTGTTCTGCCCCAGGCACATTTTGGAAGAACCCGCAGTTCCTGCTGTCTGTTTGGAGGCCCGAGGAGGGCAGGAGATCCCTAAGACCCTGCAGCGTACTGGTGTCCCTGCTCCAGAAGCCCAGGCACAGGTGCCGCAAGCGGAAGCCTCACCTCGCCATTGGCTTCTACCTTTATAGGGTAGGTGGACCTCTGAACTACAGGGGCATGGGACCAAGCATGGGGGTCACCAACAGTTACCATGTCTTCCTGTTTCTTGTCTTCTTCACCGTATGTCTCTGTTCACAGACCTGGGTTTTCAAATCCAGGCTCTGTCCTTTAGGAACATGTGATTTAGAACAAGTCACCTTCTTGCACTAGGCCATCAGTTTCTACAGTGGCATTTAGGCAAAGGGGAGAATAAAAGAGGATTATGTGGTAGTGCTTGCTATTGTGCCTGGCACATAGTATAATCAATATTGGCTTCCTTTTCCTCTCCCCAAAAGCCAAGCATTCTTTCCCTCCCTCTTTTCCAGAAATTCCAATGATGGATTAAAATGTCACTGATAGAACAGCAGGTCTTGTGGGAGGGGACAGGGCTTCTGGGTAGAGCCTTGTATGTCAGCTGCTATTCGGGTTTTGGCTTATGAAAGAGCCAGATTCCCTGCCTAATGAGATCTCTCTCTTTTATTTTGTTTTGTTTTGTTTTTTAGGTGAACAAGGTGAGTTCTGCACTTGACCGGGTGGCCCTAGTTTGGGGTGATATCACATGTGGCCAAGCCTCCACGGGATTTAGTTAGACTGGAGCAGGCTTATACTGTGTAAGAAGCTATGATAATGCCTGATGATGAGAATGTCTGCCAACAGCCTGTGCGTGTATGAAAGTAAAGTGTATCTGTTAATCTTTTTTATCCAAACACCCCCAAGAGATCCTCATGCATCTATGGAAAATCTCAGAGCCTAGCATAGAACCAATGAACTTTAGAATTTATTGAATGCCTACACAAATACCTAGGGCTAATATTGAAGGCCGCCACGGCATAGGAAAGATGATAAATTACAATCTTGACTGGGTTATGAAACCCAAAATGAAACGGATTTGAAACATACAGGACATCAAAGACCATGCAGCCCACCTCCCTAGGGAGCAGGGACAAAGGCTTGGGGACGTGTGGCAGCAGCATGAGTAGAAGGACAAGAACACCTCCGTGCTTCAGCGGCTGTGCCAGCCAGGAGGGGTCAGGTGGGAAGGCCAAAGGGATCCCAGCTTCTGAGGGAGGCAGCTATTATTTTATTTCCCAGAGAAAACAGGAGTAAAATGCTTAATTTTCTCAGGTTGGATTGAATCGAGTAAAAGGATTATTGTAGAGAAACCGTTTTACACCGGGTCTTTTTTTGTTGTTTTTCTCGCAGGAACACTGAGCACTCTTAAATTTGCCTATTAATTTCAAAAGACAAAGTTATTTATGCCGTGCCTACTTCTAAATAGAATTTGGGTCAACCTACAATAAAAAGGTGTGAACAGAGGAAACCTGCAAATCAGTTACAAAATTTAAAAGCCATTAAAAAAGAACAAACGGCTGAGAATTAGGTAGGCAGTGGCTTCTACCAGGAAAACTAAACCCAGGACAGCTACTATGGATCATTATACAATTTAGCTCTGAGATTCCTAGTAGCCCACGGCAAAGAGGGCAATTGGATGATTCCCTAGTTCTCTTGTCTCATAAAAGAATGCCTACATCATCAGGATATGTATTTTATTTCCCAAACATTGAGGAATTTGCTATATATCTGTTTATGTGGGTAGGTGATGTCTTTGTTTGCAGTTGTGTATAAACTGGAGAGAGGATCCTGGTATGGGTCTCCTCTCCCTCTGTAGCCCTGAGTGAGAACAAAGGGGAGAGGAAGCACGAGAGAAAAATAGGGAGAGATGGAGAAACAAATGAGGCAGAGAGAGAGAGAGAGAGAGAGAAGAGAGAGAGAGAGACAGAGAGAGACAGAGGACAGAGAGACAGAGAGAGAGAGAGAGAGAGAGAGAGGAGAATATGAATCAGATAAAACAAAGCAGATACCCCAGAAATGTCGGAACAAGAGCCCTGATTCGGGTCTTCCAAGCTCTTGCCCAGTTCTCTTTGTCCTTTACAAGGGTGTTTTCCCTGAGATGACACGGAATGCCAGCTTATCTATGTGTAGCTGTGTGCTGTAGGTGGGGAGGTGGTGATGTTCCATCTGTATCTGACCATAAGTCATGCTACATCACATACATGGAGGCAGCATCAGGAAGGGTAAAGAACAGGAGCATTGGAACTCAGCTGTCCTGAATTCCCATGAGGCTGGGACTGTAACCAGCTGGTGACGCTGGGCAGATAATCTCACCTGTCTAAGCCTCAGAGCCCTCAACTGTAAAATGGAAATGGCAGGCACAGGGACGTTCCTCACATCATTTAGTGCTGGTGTTGTTTTTAAGGTAAGTCAAATCAAATGACATGTGTTTGTGTAATCCCTGATAGGTCCCAACAGAGGTGCAGCCCTCCACACACATATTCTGGTTTTTCCTTCCCTCTCCACTTGTTTCATCCTCCACTGGGGCACATTGGATTTGGCAGAGCAGGGGCCACCTTAGTCCTGGCTCAGAGCTTTGAGGGCCTCAGGCCTGGCCACAGCCCTGGGTCATCACCTCCCCTGCTGTTCTTCTATCCTCTACCCACAGTACCATGACGACCAGAGGAGACTGCCCCCCGAGTTCTTCCAGAGAAACACTCCTCTGAGCCAGCCTGATAGGTTTCTCAAGGAGAAAGAAGTGAGTCAGGAGCTGTGTCTGGAACCAGGGACGTACCTCATCGTGCCCTGCGCATCGGAGGCCAACCAAAAGTCAGAGTTCATCCTCAGGGTCTTCTCCAGGAAGCACATCTTTTAGTAAGGACACAAGGTCTCTCCTAGAGGGTGGGGACCACTTGGATGAGAACAGGCAAGGAGGGCAAGGTTGGAAATGGCAGAGACCAGGGTCTCTGCTGCTGAGACAGAAGAGAGATGGGGAGAGCAGGAGACCAGGTGACTTTCTGCATGGAGAACATCCATCCCTCCCATTCCTTTCCACCCTCTTTCCACTCACAAACTAACGCCATGCTAGACGTTAGAGAGAAAAAGATAAAACACACATGGCTCCTGCCCCGCTGAAGTTCAAGGTCTGGAAAGAACACGGATATATGAGCAGTTATTGATCTTCCAGTGCACCCAGTGTAAGCATTTTGTATGCACAGGGTGTTATTTTTACAAGATCCTCAAGGAGGAGAATTTGAACCAACTCCCATGGTCCTGGGGGAAGCAGGAGTGGCTTCAGTGAGAGGGTGACTATTAAAAGATGCATAAGGGGTTGCTCAAATGAGGGGAGGCTGTCATGAACTAGCAGGCTTCCATTCGGCTACTGTATCCAGTTGAATTAATGTGCACATATCCCAACTAAACATATTATTTTGCCTACGATTGTTTTACCTGCCAGGTTTTGTGGGTTTTTTTGTTTTGTTTGTTTGTTTTTTATGTTTCGGCTGCAGGTAGTTTGACTTGATCTCAGGCAGGCCCCAATGCCATGTCAGACCACTAAGTCTCATGCTCATCTTTTAAGACTAGTTAGATGAGGGTGCAGGGAATTACAAGCAGTGTGCTGTGCACATGGCTGGAATGTATACTTCAAGGGGAAGCAGGAGGTGAGGTGTGAGAGCTAGGTGGGCCCTTGTGGTGCCTCAGTGAAGGAACATGGAAGACAAGCTCCCAGGAGAGGGGGAAGATTGGCCAAGAAATTCCCAAGAGGAAACTCTGGGTTGTTTGTTTGTTTGTTCTCAGTGAAATTGGCAGCAATTCTGGTGTCATCTTCTCGAAGGTGAGTAGTCTGGTGGAATTCCATGTGGCTGGGACTGCTTTCCAAGACAAGATGTTGGGTTTCTCCCTTCAAGTTAAGGAGTCAGGGGAGGAGATATGCAGATCCTTACAGACCCTGTTCTATGGCAAACATTACCCGTTGTATCCTAACAGTACCCGGGCTTTGCTGTTTTTGCACCAACAAAGAGTAGAGAACTACCCTTCTGATCAGGTCCTTGTCACTGAGGGTCCAGAGCCCTGGCTGTATGAGTTACATGTCTACTTTCTTCTGCTTCTCTTTATCTGGTATTTCTTTTGTCCATTTCACTGTTTGTGATTTCCCCAAAGTCAGGGAAAATTGGAGAAGCAAGAGCTGTTTATAAATGCTATGGTGTAAAATTAAAGACAATGCAAAGTCAAGCTCATGGTTTTCAGAAGCCTAGAAGCCATGAGACATTAGGGTGTGCACAAAAGTCCATTTATACAGGTGAATAATTGTGTCTTTCTATGTGTCTCTTCCTATAGGAGATAGAAGACCAAAATGAAGGGCAGAATGAATTCTTCACCAAATTCTTTGAAAAGGTTAGTTGAACAGGTATGGTGGGGGCAGGGGGTTGGGAAGAGCAGGGGACAAAGTGGAGCATATAATTTTATAAAGTATAGGTTTGCATCTGCTTAAGGCTGCATAGAAACTGTGATTTAAGGCTACCTATTCCCCAAACTGCCACTTTCTATCAAAGTCCTCAAGTTTTTAGACAAATGAGTAGAGCCATTGTCTGGAAGTCTCCTGTAAAATGATTCTCTGTTCTTGGAAGCTGCATTGATTAGTTGTGGGGAAAGCAACTGTAATATTTCATCCCTGAGAACATGGGATATAGCAGAGTAGAGTGTCAGAGTTGGGAGTAGGATGGGGGAGGGGGGTGCAGAGCATGACAATGACAAGCCCTGGGGGCCTTGGGGAGGGCTATTGGAGGGGAGCCCATGGAGAAGGGGCCCTTGAGTGGTCACCAGGAGAGGAGGTGGGACTGATAAGAAGGGGGAGGGCCTGGGACACACACTTGGTCTCTGCGGCTTCTTCCCTTGGACTGACCCAGATGTGAGTCCAGCAAGGGCTGATAGTATGAGTGCAGGGCTCTGGAGACCACGCTGTTCTAACCTGCAAGACACTTAGGAATAGGGTGAGAAACATACTGGAAATCGTCTGATATTTGAGTAATGTCACTAAAACAGAGAACATGAGCCCCTTATGTTAGTGATATTCCTGATTTAAAGTCACAATTTACCTGCCTTGCCCATCTGGAATTTTGTTTAATGTAGCTGGAGAGGATAAATCAGAATCTTATATGTATTGTTTATTAAAGTTTTCCTCCATACCAGTGGTTTCCAAACATTTGATGCTGCAATCCTTTTATCAAACGAAGTCGCATAGAGAATCCCAATATATATAAAACAACTAAAAATTGCATATTATGAATATGCCTCAGTTTTAAAAATTCAGATGTTTGATACTTATATTTCATTGATATATTTTAAAATCAAATGTTCATATAAAGAGTTTCTTTTAATAAACTCTAAGGTTAAAATCTGGAGTTTTGACTGATGACGTTTTATTGAGAATGAAATTCAAACCAAATTGTTGACTAAACTTCAGAAGCACCTGGATAGCACCTTTGAGAATCACTGTTCTCTATAAACCTACTGAAAAGTCATGCTCTGCCAGGGTTCTCTGGGGTTGGCACCCAGTTAAAAAGCATTGTGAAGTTCTTAGGAAATCCCAGTTTAATTTCGTGGCAGGTCATGTGACCCTTCTGCCATCTAATGAGCCTTCAGTAACAGTTATTTTTTCTTGCCAATCTGCTTTCTATTCAGTATCCAGAAATTAATGCAGTTCAATTGCAGAACATCCTGAACCAGATGACCTGGTCACGTAAGTGTTTTAGAGCCATTCTGTAGGACTCAGAGGGGATGCAACTTTTCTAAACTCTGGCTTTGTTTCTCTTTCCCTTGGTGGGATGTATGAATTACTGAGCACTGGTCTTAACTGTGGCTATATTTTACACAAGGGTGGATTATGTGATCTGAAAAAGCAGTAAGGAAATGTATGCAGCTTTGAAAATAATTATTATTTTGCTTACTTTGGGTATAGAGATATATGGCAGTGAAAATGAAGATTCCTGCCATTTTGTCAGAAAGGAATAACTGAGTACCTCCTTCTTGGCATATCAGTTCCATGTGGAAGAACTGCACCCATTTCCTCAACCTGGGATATAAATATTAAGTATTAACTAGCCTACCCAGGGAACTGTCCGATGAACTCATGTTAAATTGATCAAGCTATAAAACTCTGGAAGGAGAGCACACACCACCTAGAAGAACTGCAAATGGGTAGCGCGGAGGCTTTCATCTGAAGCCTGGGATAAATTATTAGAAACGCTTGAAGTCCATATAACATATTTTATACCTATATTTGGAGTGAGAAGAACATGGAAGAAACAGGCTGATTTCTCCAGGGAGACGAATGAACTTCAAAGTAAAAAAAGTAAAACAACCAGAGTGTTTGCTACCAAAGTTAGATGATTGCTTCTTCTTTCTATGAAGCCAAGATTTCAAATCCAGACAAATTACTGTCCTGGCTGTTGTGTGATTCAGGGTTTGAAAGAATTTGCAGAAGGCTTCTCAAAGCCAAATTCAGTTATCAGTAAAACAGGCAGAGGGAAGACTCTAGGAATTGTAGAACATAAGACTCCCCCTCCCGGCTGAAAATAAATTCTAGGTTCATTCTAGGGAAATTACCTAGAAGAAATGGCTTGTGCACATTTAAAAGTTTTTAAAGGCCTCGATTGCATATATACAAAATGGTTTTCCAAAGCATTTATGAACAAATTGCTTTCATTTAGTCATATGAGAGGGTTCTAGATGGATAGATCAGAGAAATACTGTAGATTTTGGCAAGATATTTGGTGAGTCTCCCATGATAAATGATAAAACGTGAATTGGAAAACAATAATAGTAGATGTATTTACAACAAATCTTATCACCATTCTCAAGAGTTATACAAATATAAAACTAGAGGGATAATTCTATCCAGTTACAGGCAAGAGTCTATATGCTTAGATGTTTAGATGAGAGTTCTTAAATTCCATCTGCCCTTGGTCCTGTTTGTTTCCCCAATTTTTATTAATGTCTTGGAAGAAGACATGGAATATAGGCTTATTGGAGCTGCAGATGGCACAAAGCTGGGAGAAATCATTAATATAATAGATAGCAGAATTGAAATTCAGAATGTTTTCAACAAGCTGTGCCCAAACCAAAAAGATGAAATGTAGTCAGGAAGATAATAAACCACTGCCATTTTGATGTAGACCATTTTAAAATGGTAGCGCAAGTTCTTAACAGAAGAGGCCTCATTTTTGTGGCAGTTTATGTGAAAGATATTTGGTTAATTTAGTTGACCTCTAGCTAACATGAACTAATGGTTTCAAGTTGCTGCTAAATAAGCTCTTACAAATTCAGGCTGCATTTAATGGGAGCATTTAGATGAGTGTTTTAAAAATTGTGTTCCTGGAAACGTTAGAAACCAAGAGGTTTAGTAAGTGTTCCATGAAATAAAAGAGGTTAGCTTCTGTGGTCAATTGTACTTAGGTCTTCAGTACCTCACATACAGTAAAGTGCATGGCGAATGAAGAAAAGCATCAATAGATGCAAAGTATCCTACATTTCTTTGACCACAAAACTCTTTCTCTGCAGAAAATCTACTTTGAAACATAATTTGGGAAATGCTGACTGAAAACTGAAAGTGATAGGTGTACTGTATTCTGTTCAATCAAATTGCATCTGGAAGACTGTGTTCAAATCTTGATACCATATTTCAGAGAGATACTGGCAAAATCTAGGGCTCAGAAAAGGGTATCGAGGGTTTAGAAACCATTGCATCTGAGGAGTAGTTTGGGAAATATTCAGATGTTTAGAAGCAAAAGCAGAAGTCAAAGAAGAGACAAATACCTTTTATGCTTTTCTGGAGGTGAAACTAGGACCAGTGAGCCACTATTATAGGAGGTTCCTTTGGACTTAATGAAAGAAGTTTCTCCTGACTGAAGCTCTGCACCCATGTGAAAAAGTGAGCACCTGTAACTGACAGACCATCCACTAAGAAACCTGGGGAGAGCTGGGCGCTGTGGCTCACTCCTGTTATCCCAGCACTTTGGGAGGCTGAGATGGGCGGATTACTTGAGGTCAGGAGTTTGAGACCAGCCTGGCCAACATGGTGAAACCCTGTCTCTACCAAAAATATAAAAAATTAGCCGAATATGGTGACGCACTCCTGTAATCCCAGCTACTCAGGAGGCTGAGGCAGGAGAATTGCTTGAACCCAGGAGGCAGAGGTTGCAGTGAGCCAAGATTGTGCCACTCCAACCTGGGCGACAGAATGAGGCTCCAAAAAAAAAAAAGAAAGAAAGGAAGAGACAGAGAGAGAGAGAGAAGGAAAGAAGAAGGAGAAGGAGAAGGAGAGAGAACGAAAGAAAGAGAGAGAGAGAGAAAAAGAAAGAGAGAAAGAAAGAGGGAGGGAGGGAAGGGAAGGAAGGAAGGAAGGAAGGAAGGAAGGAAGGAAGGAAGGAAGGAGAGAAAGAAGAAAGGAAAAGAAAAGAAAGGTTTACAAGAGCCTTTGCAAAAGCCTTGGGACCCTATGTTTTCCATTTAATAACTAGGTGGTGGCTGCCCCCATGCACAGATCAGGAAACCAGCAGTAAGGGAAGTTAAACAACATGCCACAAACTCAGCTGTCCTGTTTCTCAGCCCTGCAATTTTTCTAGCAAACGCACTCCCTTTCTAAGTGGATAATTGTAATCAATGTTTGATCATCCATACTATGGAGAGGCATATTGAATAGATAGCCTAAGGGGGATTGTAAAAACATAAACAGTCTGCAGAAACCGAGACAGTGCAGGATTAGGTGTACAGGCATGGGGCAGGTCCCAGCTCTGTCACCAGCTGTATGAACTTGAATAAGATCAGACCCTTTCGAAAGAAGGAAGGAAGGAAAGAAGGAAAGGGAAGGAAAGAAGGAAGGAAGGAAGGAAGGAAGGAAGGAAGGAAGGAAGGAAGGAAAGAAAGAAGGAAAGAAGGAAACCTGAGGAAAGAATCCCCCAATTCGGGTGGGAGCTTGAACAAGTTGACCTCTTGGATCTCTTTGAGATTTGGGAGTTTGACTCTGTGATCCTGGCCCTCCCTAGGTACAAAGGGCGTGTTCATTTGGCCCTCTGTGTAAGCAAACCCAAGCCATACCAGGCGTCCCCTACAGCATTTGACTTTCTCCATGGGTGTAGGAATGACCATCAGCCCCCGTCTCTACTGCCTTCCGTTCTCACTCTTCCCAGCCCACGTACGTTGTGGTCATCAGACCCTACAGCTGGCCCACGCAGCACTGCCTCCTCCTGCTCAGAAAAGGGGTGTGCAGACCTGGGGCCAGTCCCCATGTGAACTCTTTCTGCTCCTTCACAGGTCTGGGGAGCAGACAGCCCTTCTTCAGCCTGGAAGCCTGCCAGGGTATCCTGGCCTTATTGGACGTATCCTTTCAAGTTTGTGGGTGGATGCTTGCTGTCGGTTGAGAGCTTCACTCTGGAGCTAGACAGAGTGGATTTGAATCCCAACCCCAACCCTTACTCATTGTGGGATACTGGACAAGTCACTGAACTTCATTATGCATCCAGATGCTCATCTGAAGTGTGGAGAGAGTGTTGAAATTTACTTGGTAGGATTAATGTGGGAATGCAAATGAGATAATACAGGTAAAATGCTGGGGTCAGAGCTATCATCTAATAGGTGACCAATATTAGCCATCCATCACAATAATGTCATTTCCTGAGAATGAGGATGAGGCAGCTAGAAGGTGGTGGTTAGTAACAGCTCTCCAGGTTTACAAGAGCCTTTGCAAAAGCCCTGGGACCCTATGTTTTCCATTTAATAACTAGGTGGTGGCTGCCCCCATGCACAGATCAGGAAACCAGCAGTAAGGGAAGTTAAACAACATGCCACAAACTCAGCTGTCCTGTTTCTCAGCCCTGCAATTTTTCTAGCAAACGCACTCCCTTTCTAAGTGGATAATTGTAATCAATGTTTGATCATCCATACTATGGAGAGGCATATTGAATAGATAGCCTAAGGGGGATTGTAAAAACATAAACAGTCTGCAGAAACTGAGACAGTGCAGGATTAGGTGTACAGGCATGGGGCAGGTCCCAGCTCTGTCACCAGCTGTATGAACTTGAACAAGATCAGGCCCTCTCCAAGTGCTCATTTCATCAACTAGAACATGGGGGAGTTAATGCCAACCTCACCTGCTACAGGTGAAGTGTGTAACTCAGTGATGGATTCATGGTGAGGGCTCAAACAGAGATGGGGTGTGGTGGTACTTTGACCTAATGTCTCTGATGCTAGGGGTATCTGGGCATGGTCTACAAAGCCAGCCATTAAACTTAAAAAAATGTAAAAGGCATCCTTAGCCACCCTGTGCCTGACTCCTTCCATAGCGGGTTTTTAAAACAATAATGAAAAACGGTTACTATTTTTTAAATTTAAATCACATAAAATTGGCCATGTCAAAATATCCTGCCTCAATATGAACAGACACTTTTCAAAAGAAGACATTTATGCAGCCAACAGACACGTGAAAAAATGCTCGTCATCACTGGTCATCAGAGAAATGCTAATCAAAACCACAGTGAGATACCATCTCACACCAGTTAGAATGGCAATCACTGAAAAATCAGGAAACAACAGATGCTGGAGACGATATGGATAAATAGGAATGCTTTACACTGTTGGTGGGAGTATAAACTAGTTCAACCATTGTGGAAGACAGTGTGGCGATTCCTCAAGGATCTAGAACTAGAAATACCATTTGGCCCAGCCATCCCATTACTGGGGATATACCGAAAGGATTATAAATCATACTGCTATAAAGACACATGCACATGTATGTTTATTGCGGCACTAGTCACAATAGCAAAGACTTGGAACCAACCCGAATGTCCATCAATGATAGACTGGATTAAGAAAATGTAACATATATACACCATGGAATACTATGCAGCGATATAAAAGGATGAGTTCATGTCCTTTGCAGGGACATGGATGCAGCTGGAAACCATCATTCTGAGCAAACTATCGCAAGGACAGAAAACCAAACACCACATGTTCTCACTCATAGGTGGGAAATGAACAATAAGAATACTTGGACACAGGGCGGGGAACATCACACCCTGGGGCCTGTTGGGGGGGGTGGGAGGCAGGGGGAGGGATAGCGACAGGAGAAATACCTAATGTAAATAACAAATTAATGGGTGCAGCAAACCAACATGGCACATGTATACCTATGTAACAAACCTGCACGTTGTGCACATGTACCCTAGAACTTAAAGTTTATATATATATATATATATATATA